>NW_004443973.1:16252510-16278871 GCF_000243295.1 Trichechus manatus latirostris
CTACTAACCAAAAGGTTGGCAGTTTGAATCCACCAGCCACTCCTTGGAAACCCTATGGGGCAGTTCTACTCTGTCCTATAGGGTCACTATGAGTCGGAATCAACTCGACTGCAATGGATTTGGTTTGGCCTTTGGTTTAAATGCTGTGGTTCTCTCTGTTTATGTTGTTGTTATGGTGTGCCATCCAGTTGATTCTGATACATCAGTGAGCAAAACAAAGAGAACCCTCTGTTCTTGTGGAGCTCACATTCTAGTGGGAGGAGATAAACCATATACAATAGCCTTAATAAATAAATAATCTATGTGGTTTGTTTCATTTGGATAAGAGCAATGGAAAAAAAATAGAATGGGTTAGGAGCAGAGATATGGTAAGGGGTTGCAATTTTAAATGTGTTGGTCAAGGTAGGTCTCATTGAGAAAGAGAATAGAATAAAGACTGAAAAAGTACAGGAGAATTAAATAGAATAAAAAAATGAAAGACCGCTTTTACCCTGCTACCCTTATGACTGTTAACTTCTTTCTCCCAAAAAACCAAAAACCCATTGCCATGACGTTGAATCCGACTCATAGCGACCCTGTAGGACAGAGTAGAACTCCACAGGGTTCCCAAGGCTGAATTTTTATGGAAGCAGGCTGCCACATCTTTCTCCTGTGGAGCAGCTGGTGGGTTTGAACTGCTGACCTTTTATTAGCAGCTGAGCACTTAGCCACCGTGCCACCAGAGCTCCTTACTTCTTTCCCCAAAGGTGGTCATTTGCAGTATTTTCTTCCAGAATTTTTCCTGCTCATTTACACACAAATATATACATAAAGAAATCTATTGTATCATTTTAAAAACATAACTGGTATTATAAGAACTATAAAAAAAAATTTGTATTTTGCCTTATGTCTTAGAAATCTTTCCACATTAGTTGCTATAGATCTGCCTCTTTATTTTTAACTGCTGTGTAGTATTGCATAGGATACTTGGAAATGGTTTATTTAACCATTTCCCTCTTATTGACCATTTAGGTTGCTATTACAAAACAGTATCCATTAACATTTTTGTGTAGGCATTTTGAGGGCACGTATGCAAGTAAAGTATAAGAACTTATGCAATTGCTTTGTAGAAGGACGTGCTGATTTTGAATTTTTATACGTGGTATCAGTAGCAAAAGCCTGCAACAGTGTCTTCAGTATCTGACAGTGTGCCTTATACCTTTAAATATCTTTGAGGAAGAAAATGCTTATCTGCAAAATGGCACATTTTAATTCCAGCAAGTTTATATTTTGTTATGTTTTTCAATAATGTGTGCCATTTAAATTGCAGTTTAGTTATTTACTTGACTATAAGCTGCTCAAAGACTGGGATAGAATTTTATTCATGTTTACTTTCCCTTTTCATCCAACAGACATTCTGTACGTTTGTTGACAACATGAATACCCATGTCTGGAAATCAAACATTAAACAAGTGCATGAATAGCCACATACTGCTCATGGGTAGGTCAGAAGTGGAGGGTGAAGATCAAAAGATGTTGTGTAATTGAGGTGAAGTTCAGAAAAAAATAGACTTAGTAGTTAGTAACGTGTTTAGACAGAGCAAGATGCTAAAATAAAGGAAGAATATTTTAGGAATGCTTAATTTTCAAAGGATAGTTTTGCTTTCTGGAAGTATAAAGCAGAATGTCCAGGTATTACAGCCTTAGTTGGAGGAGATTCAAAAAGCCAGTTTGGGATGTTTCTCATTTTGGGTAGATGTGCCTGCTCCTGGACCATATTTGTAGATCTTCCTAAACCCAAGAGAATTTCCAGTGGATGCTGTAAGATTATAGAATTATACCACTTTATCTTGAAATTTATATCCAAATACTTTGAAAAATTGGTCCTATGTTTTTAACCTGATTTTTTAGAAATAGCCTTGCAAAGTTTTAGTCACCCACTAGTAATTAATAATTTGTAACAAGTAAATGAAATAAGCATGAGTTATCTATTTATTATCTTCTTCTCTTGGATAGTGGAAGCCAGTTGTCTTAGTTTCTTAATGCTTCTGTAACAGAAATATCACAAGTGGGTGGGCTTTAAAGAACAGACATTTATTTTCTCACAGCTCTGGAGGCTGAAAGTCCAAATCAGGGTCTTGGCCATGTTGATTCCTTCCTTGTTGGTAGCCCCAGATGTTCCTTGTTTCCTTGGCTTGTAGACAGTCCTCACATGGCATCAGTCTTCCCCCGACGTGCGTATCTCTGTGTTTGATCTTCTCTTTTTAAAACTCAAAAGTGATTAGGTTTAGAACCCCATTCTACTCTGGAATGATCCAATTAACATAACAAAGAAAACCCTCTTTCCAAACAGGATTATATCCACAGTATGGAGGTTAGGATTTCAACACATATTTTGGGGAGACACAACTTAATGCATAGCATCAGTGGACACTAAAGAAGAATAATAATAATAGTAAAAATAAAGTTCATTAATTGAACAAATACTTAATCTGCGCTTGATTTATACATGGAAACATGTTGGAGACTGAGGAGTTAGATAAAAGCAAAGAAGAGAGTCTGCTCTGGCAGCTCTCCATCTTTGTTGAGAAGGGTGGTATTTCCAAGGAATAGGTTTCTTTAGGTAGTGCTTCCTGCGTTATATAACTATCATATGTAAAGCTTACAACTATTATCCCATTATTGATCTTCTTTTCACAAGTGTTTTATGACTTTTTATCAATTTTGCATTATATCTTAATTTTCCATAAAAAAGTGAAATTGGCTTTGATTTAAATTCACGAGGTTTTTGGTTTCATTTAACTGAAGAGCACATTTGCTAGGACTTCTGTTAAAGCAACATTCTTTTCATAGCAGCACCTCAGTTAGGTGTCATGAAAACCAGTGGTTCGCAACCCTGGCTACACATCAGAAAAACTGACAGCATTAAACATGCAGATATGTAGACCCAACCCTGAGAGAATTCTAATTTGGTAGTTTGGGGTGATGTCCCAACTCTAACTTTTAGAAAGTGTCTCTCCTGATTCTGATATGTGCCGAGGATTGAGAACCACTGCCTAGGAAAACCACACAAGATAGCTGTGAATTCAGAAGTCCAGACTGGAATTCAGGAAGACTGATTGCTCATAATTCCTGAAGGTTTGTTCTAAATAGCTACCTATCAGAAGTCTCCAGAGTAAACAAAACAAACAAACCAGAAAAATGTTTCAGAAATCCCTTGGAAAAGATGTCCTTATTTAAGCAAGTGTCATGAAGTCAGTGGAAGGTTTCTTGGCTGAAGCCCTGTGGTGCACAACAGATATATTGAAGAGTTTTGTTATAGAGACTCCAGGAGAGTTTAAGAAAATTTTTCTGTTTCCTAGCTCAGAGATTTTGTTCTCGGGAGAGAAGATACTTGGTATGGATTTAGGCTAAGTTAATTTTAATAAAGATTAAAATTAATTTTAATAGAGATTAGCAATGTGAAAGCTAAATTTATTGCTTATGTTATTCATTGCTATTACCTGATGAATTTCAAACCACCTTTAGCTTTTTTGGAGCTCTGGTGGCACAGTGGTTAAGAGCTCGACTGCTAACCAAAAGATCGGCAGTTCAAATCCACCAGCCGCTCCCTGGAAACGCTATAGTGCAGTTCTACTCTGTCCTATAAGGGTTACTATGAGTCGGAATCAACTTGATGACAATGGTTTTAGGTTTTGTTTTGTTTTTAGCTTTTTAAAAATTATTTCAGATGAAAGCTTGTTTTCCAAATGCCTGTCAATTCTCATGCATGTTTGTTTTATATCCGTGTGTAGATGGGGAGAAAAATTTGATTTCTCTGGCTAAATTGATTATGCTTAGCCTTAGTCATCATGATCAGCTTTAGCTTGATATTTTTATGATGCTATCTTCGAAAAGGTGTTGTTATGGCAGATGACTGGCCTTCTGACTAGTTGTGATGAAAGTTAGATTTGTGATCACAAATTTACTGTATTTTTCGAAATAAACTTTTTACTTTGGAACAATTTTAGATATACGGAAAAATTGCAAAGATAGTATAGAATTCCCATACACCCTGTCTCAGTCATCTAGTGCTGCTCTAACAGAAATACTACAAGTGGATGGTTTTAACAGAGAGAAATTTATTGTCTTCACAGTCCGGTAGGCTACAAGTCCAAATTCAGGGCATCAGCTCCAGGAAAAGGCTCCCTCTCTCTGTTGGCTCTGGAGAAAGGTCCTTGTGATGCCTCAGTCTTTACTTGGTCTGGGAGCATCTCAGCACAGGAACCTCAGGTCCAAAGGACACGCTCTGCTCCCAGCACTGCTTTCTTGGTGGTGTGAGGTTCCCCGATTGTCTTAGGCTGGGTTCTCTAGAGAAGCAAAACCAGTAAAGTGTATAAATATATATATAGAGAGAGATTATATCAAGGAAACAGCTCACGTGATTGTAGAGGCTAGAACGTCCCAAGTCCGTGGATCAGGGTAGAGGCCTCTCCCAAGTCACACAGCTGCAGAAGCGGGAAAGCCCAAGATCGGAAGGTCGGAGAGCAGGGCTCCCACTCACAGGCTGTGCAGATGGACAAATCCCAGGTTCGGCAGATAAGCTGACAGCTCGAGTCCCAAGAACGGGAGATGAGACGACAGGAAGCAGCCGCAGGATCCAGAGAGAGCAAAAAGCCAGAACGTCTGCTTATATACAGATGCAGGCCACACCCCCAAGGAGACTCCCTTTCATCTGATTGGCTACTCACAGTATATTCAGTCATGGGAGTGATTACATTAAAACATGGAGAATCATGGCCCAGCCAAATTGACACACAATCTTAACCATCACACACCCCTTACCCAGTTTTCCCCATTGTTAACTTCTTACATGATGCTGGTAGATCTGTCACAAGTAAGAAACCAACACCAGTGCATTACTCTCAACTAAACCCCAGAATATACCCGATTTCACTAGTTTTTCCAATAATGTCCTCTTTCTGTTCCCAAGATCCAATCCAGGATACCACATTGCATGTAGCTACTGTATTTTTAAAAATAGACAATTAAAAGATTAGGCGGAGCTCTATGGAAAATTAGAGAGTAGATGTTGCCTCTTTCTTTTCTCCATTCTGACACTTTTTCCTCTCTTTTACCCAGCTCCACTGCCTCTTCAAGGCCTATTTCCAGGGTGATGTCTAAAATTAATTTATTACTTTTTTTTCCTCCTCTTATCAAAACATCCAGTTTCTCAGGTGCCCTTCTTATAGCAACCTGTTCAGAAGGAAAAAAGAAATTTGATAAACATATCTATATTATATTGCTAATGAATGACAACTGCTTAATGTGTTAGCTTTCTTTTAAGTTTCTACATTTAAGAGTATACCCAAAAGGTCATGCCCTAATCTGATAGAATGGATCCATAATGGTGCAATTGTGGGCCCTGCAGCTGGTTTTCAAGGAAGATGTTTTGTACAGGGAACTTCCTTCTAAATCACTCCTGTGCAACTTTGCACATTTTCTGAGGAATCACTCATCTTGCTTATACACCTGTGAGAGCTAAAGGCTGGTCCCTTGAGTATATGCAGGCTTTACCTACACAGTAAGGTTGCAGGGTGTGCCCAGGGTTCCAGCCATCAGGCCACTTAACTAGCCCTCCATCCTGATGATGGCCCATGAGTAAAGGAGCAAGGCAGGATCTAAAGACCTCCCCAGTGGAGAACAGACGTTGTCACCTCCTAGTAAATTCCTCCAAGGTGTTTCAGATTACAGTGGTTCTTTGACCAAAGGTAGGATGTTTTGTAAATGCTGATGTGGCCTTTGGTTGTATCTCAGACCTAAATTAAGATTGTGGAGTCAGCTTGAAAGATTCTTTACAAGAGATCATTGGGTGTAGGCCCAGGCCCTCAGGCTGGATAATGAATACAGGTTATTTGTTCTTCAAACATAGTCATTTTTCCCAGCATATGATTATGAAAATTTTCAAACATTACAATGTTGAAAGACTTTTACAGTCAGCGCCAATATATACCTATCACCTAGATTCTGCCATTACTATACTTGCTTTATCACATACCTATCCACCTGTTCATCCATCACTTCATCTTAATTTTTTTTTTGATGAATTTCAAACTAAGTTACAGACATCAGTACACTTCCCCCTGTTACTTTGGTAGTAGTGTAATTATTTTTGAGAAATCAGACAGCAAGCATTTCATGCTCTTAAACTTCAGAAAACTATTACCAGAAGAATATCTAATGATTTCTGATTATTTTAAAATTGATGGTAAGTTTAGGAATAGGAGCTCCTTTTCATTCATTTTCATTGCTGTTTCTCTTTGAGGACTGTATCTTTCCATTTTTACTGTAGGACATAGTTCACAAAAGTAGTGCTTGAGGTGAAAATATTTTAGGTGTCACATTAGGGCCTGGTTCTCATCTTTGAGAGACAAATACAACCTATCACTCTGGTATTTCTGATGGGGAAATTTTTTTTTATATAATTTATTTTATTTTTGTTGTTTAGGATATACACAGCAGAGCATATACCAATTCAACAATTTCTAAATGTACAATTTTGTGACATTGATTACATTCTTCAAGTTGTACAACCATTCTCACCCTCCTTTTCCAAGTTGTTCCTCCTCCATTAACATAAACTCACTGCCCTCTAAGTTTCCTGTCTAATCTTTCGAGTTGCTGTTGTCAATTTGATTCTATATAGATAGATCTCAAAAAGAGCACAATGCTCAAGGCATTCTTTACTAGTTAAGCTAAATTACTGTTTGGTTTCAGAAGACTTCAGGGGATATTTTTGGTTTAAGTTTTAAAGATTATCTCAGGGCAATAGTTTCAGGGGTTCATCCAGCCTCCATGGCTCCAGAAAGTCTGGATTCCATGAGTGAAAATGTTTTTAAAAAATCCAGCTATTCTTACGTATTTTTTAAATTCAGTGAATATTTGTTCAAAGTAATGATTAAAGGGACAGGTTTTATACTAATCCTAAATTCTTTTCATTTGGAGGCTCTTAATTTAAATCAAATTATGTAACAAGAAAAAAAAGTTGTGCTAAGGTATCTCTGTTATCAAGTTTAAAATATCAAATAGTGCGTTCAGTGTTGTTCAGTGGTTCTCTAAAAGCATCTGAAGGATCATTTGGTGAACTTGTTAAAGATACATATTCCTCCCCAACTCCACGAAATTCTGAGTCACAGTCAGGCTGAGGCCTAGAAGTCTTCATTTTAACACGTGTCCTCAGTGATTCCAAGGCAGGTAGTCAGAGGATGACACTTTGTGTAATACTGCTTTAAGACCTTTTGGAAATTAATTGTCCCTGATAACTGTGACTTAATGTTAACTGCACTGATCTTACTGTTCCATTTTGGTTTCCTGAAGTGCTGTAATGGTGGTTCTCTTAACAGATCGCAATGAATGCCAGCAGTATACCCGAGCAAATACAGTCCCTTTCTGTGCAGGACTCTCAGGTATGTTTCTCTGCCAGTCATTCATATTTGAGATGCTCTGTAGACAGATATTTAGAAAAACCAGCATTTTAGAAAGATAGACAGTGTCAAGGTAGTGCATCCAAATCAGAGGCTTGTAAGCTCTCTTTTTTAATAGGTATGGAGTAAACGAGGGCTGTTACTATTGACTGTAATTTTTTCAGAATATCCAACCTTTACATGATAGGTTCAAAATCAAGAATTGATTGCTAGACTCCTTCTGAAATTGATGGCACTGTGTAAAATAAGAGAAGGAAAGAAGATGACTCACCATTCTATTACACTGTAGCCACGAAACATATGGTTCATTTATACTTTTCTTTTTCACCCCTGGTTGGATACTATAAGCTATTTTCATAATTATTTTATCATTGAATTTTATAAACAGTTTATCTCTACAGCTTGACTTGTAAAAATTATAGCCCAGTGACTGTGAAATGCCTTTATATTAAAAGTTATGTGACAGAAGACATGTGCCATGAGTTGTGTTAGGTGGCAGTGAAGGATTCTGAGCAGTCCGGGAGAAGGAATATGAACATAGAGCCAGAGTACAGGCTCCCAGTTCTGATTTTGCTGAATAATTAATAGGTAAACCCTTTGCTCTCAACTTGGTTAAACTATAAAGCACCACCCTTCTTTGGACATTTTTTTCCCCAAACCTGCATATTCCATTTCAACTCATTTCTATTCCACCTGATATGCATTTTATGAAACAGATAACATACTGTGAAGATGGTTAGAGTGATGGAATTTCATGGTAGCAGGAGGCATGTTGGAGGTCAGATACCTAGTTCCTGGCCCTTGTTTATAGCTGACAAAGCAGAGACCTACAGGGGTTAAGTTGCTTGCCCAAGGTCACACACCTGGTTAGAGGTTTTATGCCTTTACAGGCAACCCGGTAAAATGCCTTGAGATAAACTATAGGGACTGGTTGAATGATAAAAGGCAAATTGGGGATAATAATAAGTCAGAGACAAGGAGAGTAAAGGAAACAGCAAAAGGGATTAGGGTAGCTGGTACTGTATAACATTTATAGTTTATGATGCACTATAATATATAGTAATATATAAGTAGAGGGTCAGAGAAAAAGAAGAAGACCTCAATGAGATGGATTGACACAGTAGCTTCAACAGTGGGCTCAAGCATAGCAACAATTGTAAGAATGGCGCAGGACCGGGCAGTGTTTCGTTCTATTGTGCGTGGAGTTGCTATGAGTCAGAACTGACTCAATGGCACCTAACAACAACAACAGCATAATATATATTGTTTTGTTTCCCCAACAATCTGTTGAGGCAGGTATTATCTCCATTTTGCAAATCAGCAAATTGGTTCATTGAAATACTTGCCTGTGGTTGCATAGCTGGTCATTGGCAGAGCTAAATCTTGACCTGAAATTCCTTTCTTCCCTACTCCAACAAGAAGGTTGACTTGTCTCTGGGAATTGGTAGGGATAGGGCAAGGCCATGTAGTAGAGACACTCCTGGTTGATGTCTGTATTCAAGGGACTAAGCTCTAGTCTAGGAAAGATAAACGCTGGTCTGATCTACTGGGTTCCATGTTTCTCTGCATCATAAGGTTCAAGGTGCTCAACTTCTGTGTCTCACCAAGGCCCAGAGGGCAGTAGTCCATGGCTCAGGTTGCAAGGTGCCACTTTAGATGGCTGGCCCTTCTTCTTTGGACTTACTGCAGCGTATACCAGTTGTTTATAGTGCTCATCCTACGACTGAGATTTCTATATGAAACCTTCATACCCATAATTGTGATGCAAATCAGGTATGATTCCATCCTCACACAGAGCTGTTGTGAGGCCAAAATAAGACTGAATGTGCTAACATCTAGTTTTGAGATCACCAGAAAGAAAGGGCTGTATGAATCCAGGGATATTGTGATTTTATTCATTTGTTTTCTGACAAAATTATAACAGCATTTGTTGTTTTGTTTTTAAAGGGCCAACCCAATGCTAGCGAAGACTATAGAGAAGCTTCTTGTGTTGTGAACCTCGTTTTAAGATTAAGGTAAACAATATTGCTGTTTACTTTGCATCGTTTTTCCTATAGTACAATATTCTGATTGCCTTCATTAACTTTTCATAATGTTAACATGAAATAAAATTGTTAACTTATTTGATTCCCTCAAACAACCAGTGTATGCTGGATTCCCAGGACTAATTGCTCTCTTTGACGTAATTGTGTGCTGAAGAAGAATAAGAAGAAAAGCACCATATGAGTGTGTCTGCAGGCTCTATGTACCCTTCATTAAGTATTTTTCCCTCGCCTTTTCTTTCTTTCTCTCTCTCTTTTTTTTTCTTTTTTAAAATGTAAGATCACAGTAAGAGATTTTTAATGAGTTTCCTTCACACTTCAGCAGTCAGTCTCTGACAGAAATAAACCATGCTTGTAATACAAGTTGCCTGTTCAGAACATTTTTCAGTGGCAGGTTTGATCAGCCACTGTGGAGAAATGACAGACATGTTTTGAAAGAACCCTCAGTTTTCTAGGAAATGGATACAAATACGGTGTTTGACGTGGAATTTTTGTATCTACTGAGTGAAAGCACTTTCTGTTTCAAGAACTTTTTAATTTAAAGGCCTATCTTTTCATATATTCTTTACTAAGAATTTGGTATCTCAAGACAATAGAAAATGACTTAAATGTGATTGTAAGCAGCTAAATTTACTAGGTCAATCAGAATGCAATCACAATTTTGAAAATTCCTTAAAATAAGTTATACATATGTTCAGAGGCAGTGGTGATTCAGTGGTAGCATGCTCACCTTCCACGCCCGGGCTGAGGCCCAGGTTCAGTTCCTGGCCAATGAACCTCATGTGCAGCCACCACCCCTCTGTCACTGGAGGCTTCTGTATTGCTACGATGCTAAACAGGTTTCAGCAGAACTTCCAGCTAAGATGGACTGGAAAGAAAGGCCTGGAGATCTGAAAATCAGCCAGTGACAACCCTGTGGGTCACAGTGGTCCAGTCTGCAGCTGATCATGGGGATGGTGCTGGACTGGTCAGTGTTTCGTTGTGTTGTGTATGAGTTGACATGAGTCGGGCCAACTTGACGACAGCTAGCAGCAGCAACAACAACACGTATGTTCTCTTTCTGATAATTAAAAACAAAGTTCATGGCTAATGAACATTTTCAGAGCAGTGGCCATAAAAACCAGGATTCATCATCAAGGTTAGTTTCCAGCTCTCTGAGTTATCAAGTCTGTCAGGGTGGATTCTCTTCCCCATAGTCACCTCTTCTAATTGTCATTTACAGTCTATAGTACATTTTCACATGCTTATCAGGCAAATCTCACAATAACCTGTGGTGTAATTTAATTCAGAGTTGATTTCACAGTAAAGAAGTAAAATTATTACAAGACTATTCTCCTTAGGAGTCCTTGGGTGGTGCATATGGTTAATGTGCTTGCTGCTAAATGAAAGGTTAGAGGTTTGAGTCCACCCAGAGACACCTCAGAAGAAAGTCCTGGCAGTCTACTTCTGAAAAATCAGCCGCTGAAAACCTTACGGAGCAAAGCTCTATTCTAACACACACGGGGTTGTCATGAGTCAAAATAGACTCAGCGGCAACTATTTTTTTTTTTTTTTGTAAGTAATCTTGATTATTATTCATAATTAGTGAATTTAGCAATCTCCAAAAACTGAAACAGCTCATTCTCTTTTTGTTTGACTTTGGAACCAGTACTTATTTATTTATTTATTTTCACTTATTCAAATGTTCATTCAACCAATATTTATGAGGTCCACTCTGTGCCAGACCCTGTGTTTGTCATGACATGCAGGGATGAGCAAGACTGTGGAGGTTACAGCCTGGCCCACTGAGGATGTAGTCTTGGAAGTGACCTTTGGGATCCAGTAATTCAATATCCAAGGAGCCCTGGTGGCATAGTGGTTGAAACACTTGGCTGCTCACTGAAAGGTTGGTGGTTTGGACGCTCCATGAAAGAAAGATGTGGCTATCTGCTTCCATAAAGGTTTTCAGCCTTGAAAATCCTATGGGGCACTTCTGCTCTGTCCTATAGGCTCACTGTGAATCAGAATCAACTCAATGCAAAGGGTTTAATCCAGTATCCTACTTTACATATGCAAAATCTTTTCTTAATGTCCCTGTTGAATACTTACTTCGGTTTACTTTTCTCCCACTGCCACCCCTTATGATATAGAGGAATACTGGAGGACTTCTGGTGGCACAGTGGTTAAGAGCTGCGGCTGCTGACAAGGGTCGGCAGTTTGAGTCCACCAGCTGCTCCTGGGAAATCCTATGGGGCAGTTCTTCTCTGCCTTACATGGTCGCTATGAGTTGAAATCGACTTGATGACAATGGGTTTTGTTTTTGTTTTTGTTTTTTTTTTTAAAGTAAAAAGAAAGTTTTATTTGGCATATATTCAACAGGACAAAAATGGGAAGCGGACAAGCATGCTGCCAGAGCTAGAATGTCTGCCCGAATCCAAAGAATATCACAGAATAGGCAAGAATGGGACAACGGACATGCATGCTGCCACAGCCGTGTCTGCCCAAGTCCCTGGTTTTATTTTTTATGATACTGGGAACTTTAACTGTTGGTTCTTTCTCCTTCTGAAGATTCAACCGACCTTCCTGTTCTGGGCTTCTGTAGGCTCTAATTGTGCCCCTTAGAGCAAATATTAGACTCTCTAGATAAAGATCTCCTGGGGAGCATGTTAAAAAGCGTATTTCTGAGCCTTAGCTCTTTGTTTCAGTCTAGACACTAGAACAACATAGAACAAATGTACGCCCTCATTTTTCTGTATGTTTTCAAGTCTTGTTCTTCTCTTTTCCTAGGTAAAAGATTTCAAGTACCTTTAGTCTTTGTACTTATAATATGTATGTTTCCATATCAGCCCTTCCAGTCCTGGATATTCACTTTTATTAACATTTAGTCTGCATCTACTTTTGTTATCTTCTTCCTCACAGGTCTAGGCTGTTGTTTCCCAAAGTTTGTGGCTTAGATCTCTAGCCCTACAAGATAGTAGATTTGTCCTGAAATAGTAGACATGTCATGAAGAAAATGTTTCATGTTTAAATGCATTAAGAAACAGTGCATTCTATATCCCTGCCTGTAGACACACACACTCTTCGGAAATCACAATGAACATTAACATAGTAAAGGTTCTAAGAAGTTCTGCAGGAAAGGAATTTGTTTAACTTTATTTACTCTAAAACCTATTTGACCTCAGAACTCTTTGCTTGGAATTATTTTCCTGCTTAACATTGTCTCTTTTAAATGTAGCACACCCTTATTAAAATACGGGACTCCAGATGTGGTCTAAACTAATTGGAGAGTACAGGAGTGATATCATGTGGTTTTTGCAGTTCACCCTCTATTTTTCTCCTAATTTAGCACAAGGTTTTATTGCCTTTTGAAATATTTATGTGCCTTGGTGACGAGTTTGGCATGACCCAACAGTCAAAGAAAACCTCTGATTTTGTTTGTTCCATTTGAAGTGCTGCCGAGTCTAATTCTGAACTGCAGCTCAGGTTTTAAAATTCTTTGTATGAGTTAACATTTATCACTATAATAATTAACCTGTTAGTTTTGACTCATGGCTTGCCTGCCATTCATTTCAATCACGTTTGTCAATGTGTCATATTAGTTAGAATGTTTAGATATACGTCCCTTGCCAATCTGATAAACTTGTTTTTTACATCTTTATCTGAAACATCGATTAACTTGTACAACAGTTTTGGGGAGGACAGAGTCTTCTGGCATCTGTTAGAAACCACTTTCTGAATGGCTTTCAATAACTAACTAGTATTCTTTGTTATACTTGCTCAAAAAGAAACAAATCCAGTTGACTCTTTCGTCTTTCAGTGGATATTTAACTATTTGGAAGCATATCATAAAGGGATCTAATACTGTATTTTAATGCAAATAATGTGCACCTATTACATTTGTTTGCCAACTGCGCCCTTCCCTTGTGAGGGATTTTCCTAAGCGCTGCTATGCCAGTTTTTTTTTTTAACATGTTGCTGTTAAAGAATTAGCATAGCATGCTTATGAAAACACCTCGGGGCGGGGGGCAGGAGCGTGGTGGCAAACAAATACAGAAGGCGCACGTTATTTTCATAAAATACTATAAATGTGTTTCTGACATTAAGACATACTACATCAATGATATTTTTCTGAATCTAACCGCTTAGAATCCCTTTCAAAAAATGGCAATGAATTTTAGTATGATTTACTTTCAGTAAACACATGTTGATGCCTAATTGTTGGTATCCTTTTTTATCCCCCCTAAATGTTTACAAGGCATTTGTTTAAACTAGTTTTTTTCAAATTTGGAAACTCATGAATCTATCAGAATGTATCGTTGGACCCCCCAGGGGGGTTCTTGTACTTAAGTTTGTGAAATAGCCTTTTAAAGTTAAAAGTTAAATGCTATTACATTTTTTTGATCACTTTGTGCTAATGTAAATGCAAACAGTATTCATTCTATAAACATTAAGCACCTACTATGTGCATGACACTCTTCTATGTGCTGTGATGCAGCAGTGGAAAAAAGAAAAGACAAATTACTTGCCCTCAAGGAGCTTACATTCTAGAGACGGGGAGATGAACAATTAAAATATTCAAATGATACACCAAAAAAAAAAAAAAAAAAGAAACCAGTACCGTCGAGTCAATTCCAACTCATAGCGACCCCGTAAGACAGAGTAGAACTGCCCCATAGGGTTTCCAAGGAGCGGCTGGTGGATTTGAACTGCCGACCTTTTAGTTAGCAGCTGTAGCCCTTTACCACTGAGCTACCAGGGCTCCGATACACACACACGCACGCACGCACGCACACACACGCATATATGTATGGTATATAGTTACATGACAACACACATATATATGGTATATGTAAAGTTCTCTGAAGCAAAAGCTATGTCAGGAGGATAGAGAATATAGGAGGATGTTAGTCTATGTTAGGGAAGGCATATTTATTTTCTGTTGCTGTGTAGAAGCTACCACAAACTTAATGACTTTAAAGCAACACCCATTTATTATCTCATAGTTTCCGCAAGTGTAGCTGGATTCTGTGCTCAGTGTCTCATGAGGCTGAAATTAAAGTATTAGCTGAGCTGCATTCTCATCTGGAGCTCTGGGTCCTTTTTCACGCTCATTTGGGTTGTTGACAGAATTCAGTTCCTTGCAGTTGTAAGACAGAGTCCGTTAGCTACTGGAGGCCACTCCTCTTGACAGGCAGTTCTCAGTATGGCAGTTTGCTTCTTCAAGGGCATCAGGAAAGTGTTTTCCCCACCTTCCCCAGGGCTTAGTCCCTCCTTTAAAAGGGCTTTCACCTAATTAAGCCAGGCCCACCTAGAATAATTTCTCTTTTGATTAACTCACAGTCAACTGATTTTAGACCCTAAGGACATGTGTAAAATCCCTTCACCTTTGTCATGTAGCATAACCTAATCACTGGAGTGATGTCCATGATTCTACAGGTCCTGCCCCACTCAAGGGGAGAGGATTATGCAGGACATGGACACCCGTGCTCAGGAATCTTGGGGGCCATCTTAGAATTCTGCCTACCACAGAAGCCTGTCTAAATAAGGTGATATTTGAGCAAACCCCTGAAGGAAGTGAGGAATCAAGCCATGAGGCTGTTTGGAGGAAGAGAGTCCCAGATAGAACAGCAATTGCAGATGTTCTGAGAAGGAAGCATGTTATAAAAACAGCCAGGGAGCCAGTGCGGCTAGAGTGGTAGGAGATGAAGTCAGAGTTAGCAGAACTCAAATCATGTAGGGTCTTGTGGTGAACACTTTAGATTTCACTGTTACTGGGTGGAAAACCACTGGGACTTTGAGTAGAAGAGGGATATATCTGAGTTAAATTTGAAAAGTATCACTGATTTCTTTATGGAGAATAGAGCATATAGAGAAAGTGGAAGGCGACTACAGTGACACAGTGAGCAATGATGTGGCTTGGACCAGAGTGGGCAGTAGTAGAGGTGGCAGGCAGCTATTGGATTCTGGGTAGGAGAGAGAGAACTCAGAATTATTCAAGGTTTTGGCATAAAAATTATGGATAAATAGAATTGCCACCTTACTGAGATGGGGAGGGGAGTTTGAATCACATATTGGGGTGGAATCAAGAATTCAATTTTGAGCATGTCAAGTTTGAGGTGTCTGTTAGACATCTACATGGAGATGTGCAATAGGCATTCATTTGGATACATGAGTCTAGAATTCAAAGGTGACGTCTGGGCTGGAGATATGAATTTGAGAACTGTTGGCTGATAGGATATTTAAAGCTATGAGATGAGATCACCTAGGGAGTGAGTGATGGTAGAGAAGGTAAGTGGTCTGGTCCACCTTCACAGAAGGTGGAAGGATGAGGGGCAATCAGCAGAGACTGAGAAGGAGAGGCTGGTGAGGAAGAAGGAGAACCTAGAGAGTGATGGTCCTGTAAACCAAATGGAGAAAGTGTTTCAAGAAAGGACTAAAAAGTCACATCAGATGTTCTTAATAGACCAAGTACACTGAGAACTAAGAATCCACCATTGTATTTGGCAACATGGAGCTTGATCTTGGCAAGAAATGTTTTAGCAGCATGATGGGGACAAAAGCCTGATTGAACTGGGTTCAAGACAGAGTGGCAGAAGAGAACATGGGAGTAAAAGTGTAAATGACTTGTTAGTATAGACAGCTCTTTCTGGAAATTTTCTATGTAGGGGAGCAGGAAAATGGGGCAATAGCTCAATGAGTATATGGGCTGAAAGTAGGTTTTTTTTAAAGCATGTTTATAAACTAATGCGGAGCCCTGATGGCACAGTGGTAAAGAGTTTGGCTGCCAACCAAAAGGTCAGCAGTTCGAACCCACTAGCTGCTCCATGGTAGAAAGATGTGGAAGCTTGATTCTGTAAAGATTTATAGCCTTGGAAACTGTATGGAGCACTTCTACTCTGTCCTACAGGGTCGCTGTAAGTCGGAATCAACTTGACAGCAATGGGATAGATTAATGGGAATGATCCAGTGGAGAAGGAAAAATTGAATGAGAAGAGGGGACAATTGCAAGACTGATGTTCTTAACTGAGTGAGTAGGGATGACATCCAGGCATTCATGTGGATGTCAGCCTTCGACAGGAGAATGAACAGGTCATCTACTGGACAGTGCAGCCATTGTAAAGGGAGGACAGACAGAAGAGGCAGGTTGAGGTGCAAGTAGATTGGTCACTTTGGGGGCAAGAGTGTGAAAGTTCTCTTCTTCTATAGTTTCTGTTTTCTCAGTAAAACATGGAGCGTCATCAGTTGAGAGTGAGGAAGGAAAAGAAAGTGTTAAAGTTTGAGAAGAGAAAGGAATAATTATCTAACAGAGTGGGAGAGTAAATTTACTTGGGAAATGTGGTAAGATTAACAGACTGCACTAGGGATCACTTGAGGTTGGTGACTGTGAATTCAAAGGTGGACCAGACAGCATGATCCCTGAAAAGGACACTATCCTGATGTCCTAGAATAAGTATGTGTGTGTGTGAGAGAGAGAGATTATAATTGAAATGGAAATGCAACATTTAAAAACATTCTGAGGTTTCTCTGAACACACTCACACCCTCAGGTTTAGGAACACTGTTTATGCTATAAATGAATGTGGTTATAGACTCCCCATTGAGATGATCTCTCTTGTGCAGGTGGCAGTTTTCTGCTCCCTTCTCTCCCCAATGACATCGTCTTGTATGTCTGATTTCCTTCTCATAGAACTCAAAGCAACAGGTTCTTCGGGTATCAAAAACCAGCCATCCCGTGTTGCTCCCTGACATAAAATTCCTATTCCCCATTTGAAATTTATCCTGGATCATACCATCTCTGGGCCCAAACAAGCTATCTCCTATACCAGCCTGTGTGATGGGGAGCTGGAGGTTGCTTCTTGCCCTCTTTTTTAAAAAAATCCATGCCCTCTTTTTTGCCCTTTTCCTCCATTTCCATCTCCATGTCAAGATACTGATATGTGTGTGTATGTGTGTATGTATATGTGTAAGCTTATGTGATATATGTGTATATGTGCCCGAGAGAGATATATGTATATATCCATCATCAGTCTGTCTTTGTGAATCACTGATCTAGACGATGTGTGGCTTTCGAGCGTTGGGAAACGGTATACTTGCCTTTCTTGTCTATTTTCTGAGGCTATTTGGGCATGACGTTTATGTGTATTGTGCTCCACAGGTCAGTGGGTAGGAGACTTCAGTTCAAGCCAGCCTTTCATCACTCCTTAACTAATGCTGTGTGGGTGGCTGCCCACCCTACCTCTTGGAAAGGTCACTCTGATTTTTTTCTTGACTAGCATTTTGTAAACCTACCTGCTAGGAACATGGTTCCCTCCTCACTCCCCCCACAAGATGCCAGGTAAACCTCTCCTTCATTCTGTAAGTAGGAATTTGGGGAAAATTTTACTTTTCAAAATGTCACATTCTACAAGAAAAGACAATATACTGTAGCTAGAAGTAGTGTATTTTTCCATTACTAATTTCTGCTGATCATAGGCAAAAGACTAAGGAAGCAAAAGGCTAATGGCTTCATTGAAAAAATATATCTTTGCTTTAATTTGCTTTTAAAATGGACCTGGTATACGTACGGTAAGGTTGGAGAAAAGAAAGGTTTAGACCTTCAGTCTCAATGTTACGTGCTGGACATAGTTAATGCTTTTCTATTTTATGTACTTTTCTGCAAATGTTCACTTGTTCGTTGTGTGTATGGTAATGTCATCTGTGTTATCAAAAAATTGAGTATCATAAAGTCAGGTACAAGATAAGGAAATCCTCTTACACATCTCAGGAGAAAAATACCAAGTGGGCCACCTCGTAATTTATATACTGTCAGTAGATGGTAATACAATTTCTGGTTTGAGTCAAACATTGCACAAAGATTTTGCCATTGGTACATTTTTCATAAAATAAAATAGTCATGTATTTGACATAAAACATGTGTTTCTTAGAACCTGGCTCAGTGACTTGGAAAATGATAAATTTATCGGTTAAAGTGTTAACTCCTTTGTGTTGGATGCTGTCAGCTCAGCCCTGTGGATTGCATTTACAGTTCTGGTGAAGGCAACCATGACAGGTGTCATACAGAGATGCTCTGGTATGGTACACTCCATCTCCTAGCTCATAATGAATTTACCTTGTTATTAAGTTGTTGTTGTTAGGTGCCATGGAGTTGGTTCCAACTCATAGCAACCCCATGTACAACGGAACGAAACACTGCCCGGTCGTACGCCATCCTCACAATCGTTGTTATACTTGAGCCCATTGTTGCAGCCACCGTGTCAGTCCATCTCGTTCAAGGTCTTCCTCTTTTTCACTTACCCTCTACTTTACCCAACATGATTACCTTCTCCAGGAACTGATCCCTCCTGATGACATGTCTAATGTATGTGAGACGTAGGCTTGCCATTTTTGCTTCTAAGGAGCATTCTGGTTGTACTTCTCTCAAGACAGTTTTGTTCGTTCTTTTGGTAGTCCATGGTATATTCAGTATTCTTCGCCAGCACCACAATTCAAAGGCGCCAATTCTTCTTTGGTCTTCCTTATTATTATTGTTATCATTATCATTAGGCCATATCCCATATCAACACAGTGGCTTTCCTGCTTGTAGGGAGAAATAATCTCTAGGATAGGATATTTAGTGTAACAAAAATACTTTAGCAAGAAAATAATTACCTAATTTGACTTACTATTTTAGGTTCTCTTTTAAAAGATGAACTTAGCCATTGGTAGGGAATGATGTTGTTGTTGTTGTTAGTTGCTAACTCATGGTGACCATAAGTGTTACAAAGTGGAACTAACTGCTCCATAGGGTATCCTTGACTGTAATCTTAATGCTACCAGATTGTCAGGCCTTTTCTTCTGCAGAACCACTGGGTGGGTTTGAACTGCAATCCTTTAGGTTAGTAGTTGAGCACAAATCATTTGTGCTACCTAGAGACCTTTAGTAAAGAATAGTGTTATATGCCATCGAGTTGATTCCGGCTCATAGCGACCCTATGTGACAGAGTATAACTGCCCCATAGGGTTTCCTACGATTAGATCACCAGGTCTTTTCTCCAACCTTTCGATTCTCAGCAGAGCTCTTAACCGTTGTGCCACCAGAGCCCCTCAAAGAATAATAAATTTAGTAAATTCTCGTTTTATAAAGAAAGCTAAAGCTGTTAGAAGTAATATTACTCACTGTTTTAGCATTAGCATACCTGAATTCTAATTCCATCATATCATTATTCTTGAGGAATGAAAATACTTAAATGATTCTCTAGCTTGTAAATTAGTGTTAATTGCATAATTCCACTAGTCAAGTGGCTGGGAAGCTTGATTAATTTTTCCTCCAAAAGGTTAAATAGTGTAGGCATAGGGTTCAGTTATAGTGGTGCTTTTTAGTGTATTTTCTTTTTCCTTTCCCCCACCCCCTCAACAAACTACTTATTTACTGCTTTCTTTGTGCAAGGCTTTGTTAAAAATCCAAAGATGAGTAAGACAGGATTTTTGCACTCAAAGAGCTTACCGTGTAGGCGGAGAGATGAGACCCCCACACAAATGACTCTAATACAAGGTAGAAAGTGATAAATGCACTAAGAGGAGAGATAAAAAGAAGAGTTATGGGCAGTGAAAGGAAGCTGAGAGTCCTTTTGTCTGGGTGTTATCTTTTGTTAACTTGTTCCCATAGTAACCAGTGTTTATTTTTTTCCACATCCAAATTCTGAGGAGAGTAATGGTTAGGATGAATACAAGGGCTGTGTCAGGCTCTGGTCTTTGGTAGGGGGCTTATCAGTCCCAAATTATTTCTGACAAGCCCACATTTGTTTTTCAGTAGAGCAGTATGTATTGTTATTTAGGCTCCAAATTATTAGAAATATATGTCCTTAATATGAAAAGTAAGAGCCCTGGTGGCACAGTGATTAAGCAATTGGCTGTTAACTGAAAGGTTGTCATTTCAAACCCACCAGCTGCTCCACTGGAGAAATATGTGGCAGTCTGCAGTCTATAAAGATTTACAGCCTTGGAAACCCTATGGGGCAGTTCTCATCTGTCCTATAGGGTCATTAGGAGTTGGAATCGACTCGATGTCAATCAGTTTGGTTTTGTTTAATATGAAAATTTATTTAGCATTTTATTTAATTTTTGAATGTTCTCTTTGGGTTGTTTTCTTTTCTCTGAAAATTGGAGTAATTGTTGCACATTTTGGCTTTATTGACAATGGTGTTCTTTAAAAAGATTACATGCCTACTATGTGCCAGGCACTATGATAAGAACTTTCATTGCTTTGTCTTGTTTAATCTACATAAAACAACTTTAACATCAGTACTGCTGTTATTGACATTTCATAGATGAGGGGACTAAGGTTTAAAGTGGTTATGATGCTTGTCCAACACTATACAGCTCATAAGAAGCAGAAGCAGGTCTTGAACCCGGGTATCTCTTAACACCCAGGTTAGTACTCTCAGCCACTTAACCCTGTGGCCATGCTCGATTTCAGTTCCATTTTGAATGCAACAAGAAATGAGTATATTTTTAGAGTTGTTACATTTACCTGTCTTTTCGTTAGCATTTCACATAAAAATTCTTTTAACTGTGTCTCATCATTAAATATTGTGACAGAAATACGAAGACAATATTTTTCTTGGAGTAGATGCTAAAGATGATGATGCTAATAGCAACCAGCATTTGCAGAGTGTTTTACAATTTTAAAAGTACTGTCACATCACTTGCCTGATTTAATTCTTCCTTTAGTCTTACATTTACTGCTGACAGGTGAAAAGAAAGATCAGAGACGCTAAGTAGCTTTCCTACAGTCACAGAGCTAATAAGCCTAGGCTGGAGTCGGGGTCTTCTGATGCTAAATCCGGTGTTATGGATGGCATGGTATAGGGAGGTAGTTTAGATATAGGTGGTATAGGTTTTGGCCTTTTACGTATATAAAGTTCTTCTGCTGGAAAACATGCTAAAGGAAGGAAGATTTATATTCAGAAAAAAGTTGGTAACATAAGGGAAGCAAAATAGAAGAATAAAAGACTTCATTGTGAGAGAATGTCATTTTTTTCTGGCAGTGGAGCAAGAAAACATTGAGTACAAATACTTTCAGCAATAAAGAATGTACATAAAGGGCTTTAAAAATGTTTGTTACTTCTTTGTTTTCATGTGATATATGGTCATCTTATATTAAAGAAAATCTAAGTAAATTAAAAGAAAAAAAATCCATAAACTCATGACCCAGAACTAAATCATTATTAGCATCTTGATATATATTCTAGCCTTTTTTCTATGCACACATGTCAATGCATACTTTAAATTTTAAAATATTTATTATAGAAAACTTTATTTCAGGTAACGCGTAGTGTCATAATCTGCTTTGTTTATTTAGTAATATGTATTGGATATCTTTTCATATCAATTAATATAAATCTACACAATCCTTTTTAATGGCTTCCTTATTATTTTTTATTAAATGTGCCAAAACTAACTTTACTTAAAAATATTTGATATTTAGGGAGCTCTCAGGTTTTCAGTATTGTAGCATATAAAAGATTATATGTGCAGAGATGATGTTTGAAAACTCTGTCAGCAGAAAAATCACTTTCAGCATTGAATTTTGACCTTAGTGAAAATGCTCTTAGACTTTGAGAAACCTGGAAATATATGAGTAAACCCAGTATCAAAGTGTGTGGAGGTTATTTAGGGGCTGGCTATGGCTCTTAGGGTCTGTGGGAGACAGCACCATCCAGTAGCAGCAGACACTGCTGCCTCACTCTGTATTAGGCCAAGTGAGGGTTTCAACTAAGACGCTGTGCAGAGAAGCCACAAAAATGAATGATTTCTGAGTGTAATCAGCACACCAGCAATAGAACACAAAGATAGGGCTCCATTTTGAAGCCATTCTTTTGGATTTCTCTTTCTAATTCATGTTCTTTCAGGAATCCACCCTTGGTTGCTTGCTGTGAGCACCTTGGGGTTAGAGAAAGTGATGTGTGAGACATGACCTTTTGAGGAGATGAGAAATTGCCTTTATTCTTGTGCAGCCATATGATACCCAGCATGCAGTTGTTCTTGTTGTTGTTAGGTGCTGTCGAGTCCATTTTCAGCTCCTAGCGACTCCTCATGATAGAGTAGAACTGTCCCATAGTGTTTTCAAGGCTGTTGTAATCTTTACAGAAGCAGATCACCAGGTCTTTCTCCTGCGGAGCCACTGGGTGGGTTCCAATCACCAACCTTCGTGTTAGCAGCTGAATGCTTAACTGCTTCTCCACTGGGGCTTCGAACCTAAATGAATGTGAGTAGCGTGAGTCCTAACTGAATGATTCTCAACTTAGGGCTTGTTCTGCCACAAACTTTTCATATCAAGACACCTCACAAGATTTTTGTGGGTTTTTTTTTTTTTTTTTTTTTGGTGGCTTTTTGTTTTTGATGTTGTAGTGCCACTGTGTACAAAAAATACTTCTTTACTAGATTTCCTCTACAATAATCCCCATTCAAGTCAATATTTTAGATATAATCCCTAGAATTTTGTTCTTTTCAATAGTCTACCTTTAAAGCGTAAGTGAACTCCGTGCTGTGAGACCTGCCTGGGTGATTTCAGTGCAGAGATATGAAAGAAGTCATGCCGCATGAGGGCCCTTGCACAAACATTCTGTGCCTTTCATGTATACCCAGCTTGTATTCCTTCCCCCCCAGGATTGTCACCAGTATCTGTTAGCTGTACCTGCTGGTCTCAGCAAGAAGTCTTAATGTTTGAGTTTTAGAGTGTCAGTGAGTGTCTTAGGCTGGGTTCTCTAGAGAAGCAAAATCAGTAAAGTGTGTAAGTATATATAGAGAGAGTTTTATATCAAAGTAACATCCCATGCGATTGTAGAGGCTGGAACGCCCCAAGTCCCTGGATTAGGATAGAGGCTTCTCCCAATTCATGTAGCTGCAGGGGCTGGTGAACCCAAGATCAGCAGGTCGGAAAGCAGGGCTCTTGCTCACAGGCTGTGAATATCAACGAATCCCAAGATTGGCAGGTAAGACCACAAGGCTTCTCCTGATTCATGTAGCTGCAGGGGCTGATGAACTCAAGATAGGCAGGTCGGAGAGCAGGGCTTTGCTCACAGGCCGTGAGGATCGATGAATCCCAAGATCAGCAGATAAGCTGATAGCTCAAGTCCCAAGAACCAGAGGTCAGACAAACAGGAGGCAGCCACAGGTTCCAGAGCAAGTAAAAAGCCAGAACGTCTGCTTATATTCAGATGCAGGCGACACCACCAAGGAAACTCCCTTTCAACTGATTGGCTACTCACAGCAGATTCTATCATGGAAGTGAGCATAAATAAACACTGAGAATCATAGCCTAGCCAAGCTGACACACAGTCTTAACCATCACAGTCAGTTATGTTCCTTCTCCCATACCGTTGTCTGGTGGTAGGTTGCCAAGCAAAAAAAGCCTTCTGTAATCTCCCCCTTTCCCAACAAAGGGCATGGTGTAGCTCACGATTCGTAGGCAGCTTAAAGGTGAAAGCCTGCCTCTGTGGAGCTCCCCTGTGACAGAGCTCTGACAAAGAATGGTCTCAGGGGAGCTCTCATCGGACCTCAGAGAAGTGGGTAAATTGTGCAATGTCACATGACCAGTCAGTGTCCATGCCAGGAATCAAACCCTGATATCCACCTTAAGAATGGGATGGAGGAATAGCCTCCAGAGGAGCTCTCATCCGACCTCAGAGAAGTGGAGTACATGACCAGTCAGTGTCCATGCCAGGAATCAAACCTGGGTATCCACCGTAAGAATGGGGTGGAGGAGTAGCCGCCAGAGGAGCTCTCGTCTGACCTCAGAAAGTGGGGTAAATTGTGCAATGTCACGTGACCAGTCAGTGTCCATGCCAGGAATCAAACTCTGGTATCCACCTTAAGAATGGGATGGAGGAGTAGGCTTCTTGATCTCCTCTTGTCACTGCTCCACAACCCTCTGGCCAGCAGCCTGTCTTGCATGCTGCATGGACCATTTGGTCGTATTTCTGGGACCCTCACATCTTCCCTGAACTCTTGCTTCTTATTCACAAGCCTTTTAATGTCATCGCACAGCTAGACGTGAGGATTGTATATTTAAAAAATCAGGTACCTCAAAAAGCTCTGGTGGCATTCAATTTAATGTTAATTCCCTGGTAACTTGGCTGGTAATAGCCTGAAAGTTTAACAAACACCTTAGTATTTTAAGTTACCCCTTCTGTAGCTGTTCAGGGCCTGGCTCCATGTCCTTTTTTATATTCCACCTTTCCTAGCTACTGATGAGGTAACCTGCGGCTCTTAGCATTCTAAAAATTCTCCTCTCCAGTTTTATCAGGGAAGGTTGTCTCTCAGGAATTGTCCTCTTGATCAGAGCTGAATAATTCTGGGGACTGTTTGCAAAGTTAGTTCTTGGTTATCATACCCTGGAGATCATGAGTGGAGAGATTGTGAAGTCTTGGAAGAGTAACAAGCACATTTCAGTTTGGGGGCTTTCTTTGCACTACCTTTTCTTTCCCTGTTGAAATTGGACTTCCTGGAACATAGCTTCAGCTTTATTTTGCAATCCCTAGAGTGCCAGAAAACTTTTGTTCCCCTTGGTAAAATTCATACACTTGTTAACTGGTAGTATTGTGGGAAATCTCTGCTGCCTAGTGAATTTCACTGGTTGGTCTTTGTTTTCATTTTCTATTGCTGTTATAACAACCTAATACAAATTAGTGGCTTAAAACAGCACAGATTTATTATCTTACTGTTCTATAGCTCAGATATCTAACATGGGTCTCACTGAGCTAAAATCAAGGCTACGTTCCTTTCTTCAGACTTTAGGGGAGAATCTGTTTCCTTACCTTTTCCAGCTTCTAGCAGCCACCCACGTCCCTTATCTCATGGCCCCCTGACTCTATCTGCAAAGCCAGTAACTTACCATCTCTCTGATCCTGGTTCCTTAGTTGCACGTCTTTCTCGGACCACAGTCAAGAAAGTTCTCTGCTTTTAAGGACCCATGTGATCAGATTGGGCCAACCGGAAAATCCAGAATCATCTCCCATCTCAAAATCTTAAAGTTAATCATGTTTGTTTGCTTTCTCTGTTTCACTCTCATAGACCCTGAGTCTTTTATAGTGCTTGCTTTATACTTTTCTCTTTGACTGTATATCAACAGACTGTTCAGAGAGAGTATGGGCAAGGACCTAATGGTATACAAAGTACCCAATGACCACTGGTTATCAAGGCTCTCACTAGTTCTTCCTTTTGCAAATGGTGATGAAAACCATCTTTTTTTTTTATATATTTGTTTTTTGTTTGTTTTACTTTAGGTGAAGGTTTACAGAACAAATAGTTTTCTCATTAAACAGTCAGTACACATATTGTTTTATGACATTGATTAACAACCCCATGACATGTCAACACTCTCCCTTCACGACCTTAGAGGACCTTTTGTTTTTTTTGGTGAAAATATACATAGCCAAAGATACACCATTTCAAAAATTTCTACATATACAATTCAGTGACATCGATTTCGTTCTTCCAGTTGTGCTGCTATTCTCACTATCCTTTTCCAGATTATTCCATCACCATTGTCTTCAATTCACTGTCCCCTAGGCTTCCCATCAAACCGTTTGAGTTGCTGTTGTCAATTTGATCTCACATAGATAATTTTTTTTTTTTTTTTGTAGCTTAGATGAAGGTTTACAGAACAGATAGTTTCTCATTAAACAGTACGCATGTTGCCCTATGACAATGGTTAACAACCCCACAACATATCAACACTGTCCTTACTCAACCTTGGGTTCCCTATCACCAGCTTTCCTGTCCCCTCCTGCCTTCTAGTCCTTGTCCCTGGACTGCAGTGTCTCATAAGTCCCGTTTTGTTTTATGGGACTGGCCAGTCCCCGACTGAATGGTGAACCTCGGGAGTGACTTCACCACTGAGCTAAAAGGGTGTCCAGG
>NW_004443973.1:16280140-16281810 GCF_000243295.1 Trichechus manatus latirostris
TAGACCTTTGTCTGACTTGTAATGTCCAAAATTTTTTCCCAGTCTGTAGGTTCTCTTTTTACTCTTTTGGTGAAGTCTTTTGAAGGGCATAGGTGTTTGATTTTTAGAAGATCCCAGTTGTCTAGCTTATCTTCTGGAGTTTATGTGTTGTTGGTTATGGTTTGTATCCTGTTAATGCCGTGTATTAGGGCCTCTAGTGTTGGTCCTGTTTTTTCTTCTATGAACATTATAGTGTTTGGCTTTATATTTAGGTCTTTGATCCATTTTGAATTCGTTTTTGTATATGGCATGAGGTATGGGTCCTGTTTCACTGTTTTGCAGATGGACATCCAGTTTTGCCAGCACCATTTGTTAAAAAGACAGTCTTTTCCCCCATTTGATGGACTTTGGGCCCTTGTCAAAGATCAGGTGACCATAGGTGGATGAATTTACATCTGGGTTCTCAATTCTGTTCCATAGGTCAATGTTTCTTGTCGTTGTACCAGTACCAGGCTGTTTTGACTACTGTAGCTGTATAGTAGGTTCTGAGGTCAGGTGGTGTGAGTCCTCCTACTTTATTCTTTTTCCGCAATAGTGCTTTACTTATCAGGAACTTCTTCCTTTTCCATATAAAGTTAATGATTAGTTTTTCCATCTCTTTAAAAAATGTTGTTGGTATTTGGATCGGGATTGCATTGTATTTGTAAATTGCTTTGGGTAGAATTATCATTTTCACAATGTTGAGTCTACCTATCCATGAGCATGGGATGTTTTTCCATTTTTGTAGATGCCTTTGGGTTTCTTGCAGTAGTGTTCTGTAGTTTTCTTTGTATAGGTCTTTTCCATCCCTGGTTAGATTTATTCCTAAGTATTTTATTTTTTTAGGGGCTATTATAAATTGTATTGTTTCCTGATTTCCCTTTCATCGTTTTCTTTATTGGTGTATAGGAATCCAACCGATTTTCTTATGTTTGTCTTGTATCTTGCTACTCTGCTGAATCTTTCTATTAGTTCCAGTAGTTTTCTCGTGAAGTCTTTAGGGTTTTCTGTGTATAGTATTATGTCATCCGCATACAGGGATAGTTTAACTTCTTCATTACCAATTTGGATGTCTTTTATTTCTTTTTCTTGCCTTATTCCTCTGGCTAGGACTTCCAGCACA
Organism: Trichechus manatus latirostris; assembly: GCF_000243295.1. Lineage (NCBI taxonomy): Eukaryota > Metazoa > Chordata > Mammalia > Sirenia > Trichechidae > Trichechus > Trichechus manatus. The sequence continues at coordinate 16,281,282 of NW_004443973.1, forward strand.
GTGTTAAATAGGAGTGGAGATAAATGGCATCCTTGTCTTGTTCCTGTTCTTAAGGGGAATGTTTTCAGCCTCTCTCCATTAAGAATGATGTTGGCTGTTGGTTTTGCATAGATACCCTTTATTATGTTGAGAAATTTCCGTTCTATACCTATTTGATTGAGAGTTTTTATCAGGAATGGGTGTTGGACTCTGTCGAATGTGTTTTCTGCGTCAATTGAGATGATCATGTGATTCTTTTCTTTCCTTTTATTTATCTGGTAGATTATGTCAGTTGATTTTCTAATGTTGAACCATCCTTGCATACCTGGTATGAATCCTACTTCGCCATGGTGTATTTTTTTTTTTATATGATGCTGTATTCTTTTGGCTAAATTTTGTTGAGAATTTTTGCATCCATATTTATGAGAGATCTTGGTCTGTAATTTTCTTTTCTTGTGGTGTCTTTGCCTGGTTTGGGTTATGCTGGCTTCTTAGAATGAATTTGGAAGTGTCGCTTCCTTTTCTATGTTCTGAAATAGTTTGAGAAGTA
>NW_004443973.1:16282210-16316565 GCF_000243295.1 Trichechus manatus latirostris
CTATTTCCTTTCTTCCAGTGGTTGTGGGCTTTTTTTGCTGTTCTCTTTCTATTTGTTTGAGTTCTGTAGTTAATGTTTTGATTTTGTCCCTTTCTTCTTTTTTTTTTTTTTTGATGTGTGCATCTATTGCTATAAATTGTCCTATGAGGACTGCCTTTGCTGTGTCCCAAAGGTTTTGATGTGATGTGTTTTCATTCTCATTTGATTCTAGGAAGTTTTTGATTCCATCTCTGATTTCTTCTATTACCCAGTTGTTTGTAACCAGGGTGTTATTCCATTTCCATATAATTGATTTTTTTTCCTTGCTCTTTCCGTTGTTAATTTGTACCTTGATGGCATTGTGGTCAGAGAAGATACTTTGTATTATCTCAGCGTTTTGTTTTGGATCTTGTTGAGGATTACTCTGTGGCCTAAGATGTGGTCTATTCTGGAGAACTTCCATGTGCATTGGAAAAGAATGTGTACTTTGCAGCTGTAGGCTGATGTGTTCTATTTGTCTATGAGGTCAAGTTGGCTGATTGTGCCCTTTAGGTCTTCTGTACCTTTGTTGAGTTTCTTTTTAGATGTTCTGTCCTTTACTGAGAGTGGTGTGTTGAAGTCTCCTACTATTGTTGTGGAAGTGTCAGTCTCTTCAGTGTTGTTAGAGTTTTTTTTTATGTATTTTGTAGCCCTGTCATTGGGTGCGTAGATGTTTATTATGGTTATATCTTCATGATGGATCGTCCCCTTAATCATTATATAGTGTCCTTCTTTGTCTTTTATAGTGGATTTTGTGTTAAAGTCTATTTTATCTGAGATTAGTATTGCCACTCCTGCTCTTTTTTTGGTAGTTGTTAGCTTGGTATATTTTTTTCCAACCTTTGACTTTTAATAAACTCACATCTTTGTTTCTAAGGTGTGTCTCTTGTAGACAGCGTATTGATGGATGCTGTTTTTTTATCCATTCTGTCACTCTCTGTCTCTTTATGGGTGTATTGAAGCAATTTATATTCACTGTAATTATTAATAAGATGTGAGCTTATTGCTGTCATTTCATAGTGCTATTTTTTGTGGTGCTGACGTTTTCTTTGTTCCTCTTACTCTCCTGTGCTGAATTCCTTTTTTGTGTGGATTATTTTTCATTTCTTTTGTTTTTGTAGGTTTTGTTTTTGCTGAGACTTTGTTTTTCCTCTTTATTTTTATGAGTATGTTAACTTTCTTTGTGGTTACCATGAAATTCACCCTTATCTTTCAAAGTTTGAAGCAGTGTATCATTACTTTGTATCACCTTGCCTTCCTCTCCATTAGAAGGTTCTATACCTACACCATTTATTCCCTCATTTATTGTTCTGATGTTGTTGTAATTTACAGATTAACTGCTCTGATTCCCTGTTGTATTTCTTTTGGTTTTGGATAGTCCTTGAGAATTCATTTCCTAGATTGATATCTGGCTGCTACAATCCTTCATCCTAGATTCAGCCTGTGAGCTGATGTTGTTTGTTCTCAGATTGAAGGACTCCCTTTAATAATTCTTGTAAGTTTGGTTTGGTTTTTACCTATTCTCTTAATTTTTGTTTATCTGGAAATGTCCTAATTTCACCATCATAATTGAACGAGAGTTTTACAGGATATATTATTCTTGGCTGGCAATTTTTTTCTTTCAAGGTTTTATATATGTCATCCTATTGCCTTCTTGCCTGCATGGTTTGTGCCGGATAATCCGAACTTAGTCTTATTGTTTCTCCTCTGTATGTGACTTCTTGTTTTTCATGAGCTGCTCTCAGGATTCTTTGTTTGTCTTTGGTTTTGTCGAGTGTGATTATGGTATGCCTTGGTGGTTTTCTTTTGCAGTCTATTCTATATGGGGTTCATCGTGCTTCTTGGATGGCCAGCTTTTCATCTGTCATGGTATTGGGGAAGTTTTCTGTCAGCAGTTCCTCAGTGATCGTCTCTGTGTTTTCTGTTTTCTCCCCCTGTTGTGGAACTCTGATCACTCACAGGTTTTTGCTTTTGATTGTATCCCACATAATTTTCAGGGTATCTTCATTTTTCTTCATTCTTTTTTCTGAGTTTTCCTCAAACAGAGTTGTATCCAAGTGTTTGTTTTCAATTTAGCCAGTCTTTTCTTCCTGTGTTTCAAACCTGCTTCTCAGCCCTTCTATAACACTGTCCTATTCTGATATCTTGTTGTTTATCTTTTGGATTTCTAATTGTTGTTTTTGTATGATTTCTAGTTGTGAATTTATTTTAGGATTTTGTTCCTGCATTATGTTGCTGCATTCTTCCATTTTTTTGTCTGTATTTTCCATGAATTTGTCCTTTTTTTCCTCATTTTTGTCTGCTTTTTGTTTCAACTCTTGGATAGTTCTGAGTATTAGAGATTTGAATCCCCTATCAGGTAGTTCTAGTGCCTTTTTTTCTACTGGAAAATCATCTGTTGTTTTATTTTGGACGCCTACTGGAACCATCCTGTCCTGTTTTTGTAAATGTTTTGATATTATCTGCTGTCTTTGGGGCATTCGGTAGTTATTTTTCTCATTTATTGATTGTAGATTTGTTTGTTTCATCCTTCCTTTTTGTTTTATTTGGCTATGTCTTAGCAGGCGGGCTGTGTGTTCTTTGTTGTTTGCTCGTCTGTGGGCACGATACTTTTCGCCTCCTTCTGCAGTTGGCAGGGTCAGTCGCTCAGATATGGTACAGCAGGGTAGGTCTAGCTGAAGAGGATTTGCTGGGATGGGTTGTTTGTGGCACTTACTACGGCCACCAGGGCAGGCCGATAATCAGTGCAGGGCAGGTTCTGGTAGGCCGTGCCTGGGCTTCTTGGTCGTGTGATGTTCAGTACACGGTGCAAATAGGCAAGATGGATGGGGGAGATTGTGATGTGTGGAGCTAAGCTGGGTATGGGAGAGAGGAGAGAGGAACAGGAGCCAAAAACATACAAACAAAATAGAGTTCTAGGGTAGCTTGCCATCGGAGTGGAGAGATGAGAGTGTGAAATGGAGAAAAACAAAAAGGAGACAAAGAAAAAAAAGAAAAGAAAAAAAAAGTGTATAAATAAAATTAGAATGAAAAAAGAAAAGAAAAGCTCCCAGGGATCCACCGGTTTGGCTGCAAGTTCTGAGGAAGTTGCTCCAAGGCTGTGAAGTACAGCCTGGCTAGAAGGGGTAGAAGTGTCACTCAGCGCCAGGTATTCACGGGACAGGAAGAGAAGGAAAGTATAGAGAGATGAGAAACTGAGTAATGAAGAAAGACGAAAAGGGAAAAGAAAAGAAAACAAATAAAAAAAAGAATAAGAAGAACCCCCCCCACACACACAAAAAAAAAGTAGAAAAAAATAACAGGAAGAAAGAAATGCCCTCAGGGATCTCTCTGCGTGTCTGTGCAAACTGAGGAGGTAGGCCCCAAGCTGCTCAGTGCTGCCTGGCTAGAATGGGCTCCCAATTCGAGAAAAGAAAAAGAAAACAAACAAACAAACAATTCAAAACCAACAACAACAACAAAAAAGCCCTGGGATCCCACCAGCGTGGCAGCCAGTCCAGGAAGCAGTCTCACATTCGAGCAGCATTTCACAGCCTTTCAGAAAGAAGCAAAGATGGTGCACGGAGCCAGGTATTTGAGAGAAAGTATGGGGCAGTGGTGAGAGGTAAGGAAGAAATCTAAATAAGCGGAAAAAAGCAACACCAGCAACCAACAAATGGCACTTAGGGAGCCAGCCAGTGCGGGCAGGTGGAATCCAAGCAATACCAGGGTGAAGCCGGTGCTTCCCAGCCAACAGACTGTGGCTGCAGGAAGCAGAGGAGGTCGAGTGGGGGGTGAAGAAGGGTGCGGGGTGGGAAAGCGTTTATCGCTGGTTACCGGTTGTTCTGTCTCCTTCTGGAAGCTCCGCGAAGCTGCTTTCTCATACGCCTGTTAGCTGGTCTCTGATAGGAGTCCAAGATGGTGGGTCTGTGCTGCGTTAGCTGATAGGGGACGTCTGCATGTATCTCTCCTCACTCTCTGTTCTCGGTCAGTTTCTTTTTCCGTTCAGTGCTTGGCTGAGTTCTTTATCTCTTCATTTGATGTTTAGGGTTTCAGGATTGCTATTTTCTCTGTTTACCGTAGTTTCTCGGATCTTTGTGGTGGAGGGACGGCATGGTGCTTCTGCCTATTGTGCCATGTTGCCCAGAAGTCTGAAAACCATCTTCTCAACAGCATGAAGCATTAGGCTGCTGTTAGAGCCAATCATCTAGTCTGTGGACTGCTGCTGAGGGTATGGCTGGTGTGGAGGAAGCCCTGGGCTCAATAACTCGGGGCACATTATCTGAGATATCACCTGTGGAATTGTAGAAATGGGTGAAAGAGATGATACCAGTCCCTGAGTATGGTGACAAGTTTGGAGGCCAGTAGCTGGTTGTCACATAGTAAGGCTAGAAGGATGAAGCAGAGATATAACTAGAGACTAGAAGGAGTCAGCAACAAAGGAGGTGGAAAGAACAAAGCAAGGGCATCAGTGGTTCAGGTGGTGGTTTCCAGCAGAGTTCATCTGCCCAGGTCCTGGTCTGTGCCTGGGGGACTGGAGGTGGTCCCTTAAAAGTGGCTGAGCTGGCCCAGTGTTTATGAATATGATGAAAACATTAACTTATCTGAATGTAAAAGCATAGACTGAGAAAAAGGTAGAAAATGTCCACCATATTTTAAGGAACCCTGGCAAAATGAAAATACATATATTGATAAGAATCTTAATTTAATCAGAATTTGGTTGCATAGAGTAATAAGAGATTATCTTCTGAGCTCCCAGCCTCTGGGCCATGTAGAAATCACACTACCTCAGAAGTGTCGATGCCTATGGAAGCAGCAGTCAAGGAATCAAACGACATTGCACTGGGCAAGTCTGCTGCAAAAGACCTCTTTAAAGTGTTAAAAAGCAAAGATGTCTCTTTGAGGACTAAGGTTCGCCTGACACAATCATGGTATTTTCAATCACCTCATATGCATGCAAAAGCTGGACAGTGAATGAGGAAGACTAAAGAAGAATTGATGCCTTTGAATTATGGTGTTGAAGAATATTGAATATATCATGGACTTCCAGAAGAACAAACAAATCTGTCTTGGAAGAAGTACACCCAGAGTGCTCTGTAGAAACAAGACTTCATCTCACATATTTTGGACATGTTATCAGGAGGGAGCAGTCCCTGAAGAAGGACATGATGCTTGGTAAAGTAGAGGGTCAGTGAAAAAGAGGAAGGCCCTCAATGAGATGGACTGACATGACACAGTGGCTGCAATAATGGGCTCACACATAGCAACGACTGTGAGGATGGCACAGGACCGGGCAGTGTTTCGTTCTGTTGTACAGAGGGATGCTGTGAGTCAGAACTGACTAGATGGGACCTAACAACAACAACAGCAACTGTTTTAAACATTTTTCAGAAAATAGGTCTACATTCTGCCCTGATAATCTCCTTAACTCAGGGAATTTCCCCAGTGAGTAAGTAGTTAAGTAACTTTAATCTTCAAAGGAAAACCTGAGTGTTGGTGGAGTTTTTAATGAATTTGTTATTTGGGGGTGCTTTAAAGCATACCTGGCTACACAATATTTATGTAAGTCTTTTCAAAATTCTTTGACTTGTTTTTATTTGCATACCACTTTCTCTGACATTGAGAGCCTCTGGGAAGTGGGGTTAGCCTCCACTCCATTCATCTTGAGTCTTGCCTCTGCACTGGTCATATAAATCAGAGTATGCCGCAGTGAGGTTTTTTTTATTTGTTTGTTTGTTATTTGTTTTTTGCAGTGAGTATTTTAAGGTGACTTATCAATTCTCTACACGGAGAATTTTTCAACGTGCCAGCTGATTGCCTTTTTGGTCCTAATGGAGAAGCCTTGGGGGTTCAATAAAATCAAACTGCCTGTTTGTCTGAAGCAGATTCTAGATTTTCTTGCAGGGGAGCAGATACAGGGTCAGCTCAGTCAAAAAGCTGTGTTGGGGTTTTTATACTTTGATCCATTCTCCTTTTATAGTTTGATTGCACCATTCTTCTCCCTCCGTGAAAGAGAGAGACTTCTCTGAGAATGTTCAAATGAAGTATTAGTCCTTTAAAAGGTTTGAAATGAATGTTTATTACCACAGCATGGGCCCCACCATTTTAAACTCTTACATGGTAAATCATACCAAGAATCCTCGTCGGTTGGCCTTTGACTACATTAGGCTAACTGTTCTGTTGAAGGGAGGTATAGCATTTGCTTCAGGTATTTTTAATAATATGTAAGCAGCTAAGAAGAATCAGTTTTGTTTTTCAAAATACTCTGTCCCTCTTACCTCAATACACTGCCCCCACCCCGCAAAGGTCTAAACGAAAACAGGGAACTGACGAAATGAGGACTGAAAGAAATTTAATAATCATTTATTCATTCATTTATGGAACAACGTATACTTTCTGGGGTTAAAAATGAAAGTTTTATTTTTCTTTAAATGCTGCCTTCAAAAAGCTCTGCTGAATTTTCCTTTCCCATCTTTTTAATGGTATCTTTGACATTAGCCCATAATTTTCCAGTCACTTAGGATATGAAAAAGTCCAGCCTTGTTTGAGCATCAATCTCATATTTAATTTAGCCTTCATCCACTCCTCTGGTTCAGCCCCTCCCCTCTGCCTGAGGAGGGGACAGAGTCAGTGGTTTCCCTCCTTCTCTGCTTCCACCACTTCTGGGCTTCTTTTCCCTCTTTGTCGTCCTTCTTTTCTAAGGCTGACTGGCTGCCCTGCTGTTGTGCTCGAAGACAGGTGTCCAATGCTGGCTTTTTGTTGGGGACACTGGTGGGAACTTCTCAGATGCCCTGTGGGCCTTCCTCTCTGAATAATTCTCAGCCACTCCACTTCTTCCCCTCACCTGGCAGGTGGACAGGTGGTTCTCAGCAGTAGGGTAACAGTAAGATGGCTTAATTTTGACAACTCCCAGATGGCTCCTATGCCACACCAAGCCACGGGCGTACATTGTGTGCACACTCTGCAACTGTGCCTTCTCTCTATATGGTCATTGCTCACTAGTTGTCTTTTTCCTGCCCAGGTAGTGGTAGGACTGATCAGTAAGTCAGCTGTCTAAGCTAGGTGTCCTGCTGGAAAGTGAGGCCAGCCTTCCCTCTTGCAGGCACCTGCAATCTGTATGAGTGATTCTCTGGGAGACCTCTGCATTTGGCTTGGTAGTGGGGAGCTCTGGCACACTCCCTGGGTCGATCAGTCATAATTCACAATTCCCTGTCACTCCCCAGCCCCCCTCCCATCTTTTGTTTATATAGGTAGGGGTTGGGGAAGTCAGAGATCATAGTTAGGACTAGCATAAACATTGTGGCCAATTCTTAATCAGCCTTAAATAATGCTGACCTCTAATATTTGCATCACTCTGTAGTGTATGGGAAACCTCATGCCTCTTATCATAGTTAGAATATGCAGAGACATATGCCTGTTTATCCTTAGCTTGGCATCCTAGGAACCAGTTCTGGGGAAGCAAAAAAAGATTCACTGTCTCCTGACATAGTTATTCATTCATACGTATGTTGAATACCTCCTGAGGGCGTTACCATGGGGAATAACAAAAAATTATAAAACATAACCCTTGGCCCTTAAGGATCTTACATTTTAGTTGAGGAAAATACAAACTTAAGTAATATTAAATATCTGTAGAAGGCAACATGTGATGAATTAGATAGTGTAATTGAGAGTCAGTGGTGTAATTTTTCAGATATTCAAAAAAATACATGCTGCAGTAGCCAGGCATAGCCACCCCTCAGTCGTGTTGTGGAGGGGAGAGGGAGTAGGTGACTCAGGAGGTGGCTGAGAGTTTCTGCTGTCGATAATGCCTTCCAGCTATGCCATGCAGCTTCTAGCTATGCTGTGCAGATTAAAAGGAGAGAAAAAAACTAGGAAACCAATGGAATGGAACAGGAAATGTGAAAAGAAACTAAGGCACAGTTTTAGGACTAACTTGAGTTTTTAGTAGCCTAAATTTAGAGATAGCATTATTATATTCTTGTTTATAACTTACTGGTTTTGTCTCATGGTTTGTAAAGGAGAAGTGTGTATTTGAAAATTGTGCCTTTAATTTCCAAGTATTAAGTAGAAGTTGTAAAGAGCTTACTGTTTACTGAAGTTTTTCTTTCTCTTCTCTGTTATCAGGTTGATTCCCCTTCAGTGTTTTTATTCATTTTTTTCCTATATTTACTTGAAGGAGAATTTTAAATAACCACCTTCTTTGATAATAATATGGAGCCCTGATGGTGCAGTGGCTAAGCTTTTGGCTGTTAACCAAAAGACTGGCAGTTCGAATCCACCAGCTGCTCCTTGGAAACCCTATGGAGCAGTTCTACCCTGTCCTATAGGGTTACTGTGAGTCAGAAGTGACTTGACGGCAATCGGTTGGTAATGATTCTGTTAGAATTGTTACCTGTTCGGGCTTTTGGTTGTGGTTGGCTGGTTTGCCCTGGGTTCCTGGGGGAACACTGAGCTCTCAACTTCCTTCCCTTGTCTTATTTGTCTTCTAGGAGCCACGTCCAGTGTACTTACTGCATCTCTTTCCATCCTAGACAGCCTTCACACACCATTTCCAAATAACCTTCATTGATTTTTACTGCATCTGCCTGAACCACAGAGCAGCAGAGGAAGTGTGTGAATATGGGTGTGTGTTTGCAGATTTGGCGGAGTGTCTTTTAATCTTCTGCTTTCTTCTCTTTTTCTAAACTCCTGGTCCTCTACTTTCCTTTCTGTTTCTTAGAGACTTATGAGAGGCTGCTCTTTTCAGAGTTTGCATCTTTTTGCATAAATAGCCTTTGGGTCATATTCCAGAATTTTATCAAGATTGGTTTAATGACAAATCGAGCCGATGCTCAGTAATCTCTCTCATGTTAGAATCAACTTTATGATGTTCAGTAAATCTCCATGTTTAAGGACTCTAAACTTATCCTAGTGACGTTGGATTTAAAGTTGCATGTTGAGTGATAAAGGAAGGATATATGTATTTTTTTCTATTCTATTTTCCACTATATTATTGGTTGTTGAAACTGTGGAAAGGCCCATTAAGTCTAAGGTTAACTTAAAGAGAGGTTATCTCTGCACCCTGATACACTCAACAGTATTGCAGGGACCTCCCCTTCTCTCAAAAGTCAGCTATTGTTTGCTTATGCTCTTGTATAACTCAGAAAAAGGAGCTATGTAAAAATGGTGCATTTTAACATGTTGCAGAGATGAGGAAAGGCTTTAAAACAACCTCCCCAGAGAAGAAAATAATTATTTTATAAAGTGCTGTCTTCAAGATTTGAGAGGTTTTTTTTTTTCCCACTAGCTCAACGTTCAATAATAATGCCCCATGTGTGTTATTGTTCTGATACAAAGAATTGTGAGTCTGGTGGAGAATCATTTTATATAAAAGGATCCTCACTCTAGGGGATTTCTATAGTGGATAATCTGCAGCCTCCTGAGCACAGATAAAAAAAATGGAAATTCAGACCCTGTAGCTTTAAGGTGAGGAGCCCTGGTGGCGCAGTGGTTGAGTGCTCAGCTGCTAACTGAAAGGTCGATGGTTGGAACCCACCAGCCACTCTGCTGAAGAAAAGAACTGGCAACCTGCCTCTGTAAAGGCTGTAGCCTAGGAAACCCTACAGGGCCATTTTACTCTGTCCTAGAGCGTCTCTATGAGTTGGAATTGCCTCCATGGCAATGCGTTTGTCTTTTTAGCTTTAAGATATACCTAATAATGCTGCTTGTAAGTACAAGATCATAAATTGTGTGAAGACGTCTTCATGTGCTTGTGACAAAGTCAAATGTGCTTGTGACAAAGACCAGAAACCAGGGAAAGATTTGAAAAAGGACAGTGGTTATGTTAGCAGTGGCCTGGATCTCTGACAGTGGTCAGAAGGTGTGACCCTGATGCACTTTTGACTTTATTGTAAGTTGCTGTAATCCTCCCTGCTGTGTCATCCCTGCAAGGAGAATTTGCAGAGAAAATTCACATTTGCACTGCCTCTGTTTTAAAATTTAGAAGCAGCTGCAACATGATTTAATCAAGCAGGAAAATATTGTTTACCTGTATTTTGGGGGTTGTTTGTTTGCCTTTTTCTCTCTCTTGTACCTACACAGTTAATTACTCCTGTTACTGCAGTTTGTATTTATTTTCAGTTAAAAAATTAGGAATCATCAGTTTACAGGTAAGACATGTCTCTTTTAGTTATTGGTGAGTATTTTTTTTTTTTTTTGTTATCAACAAGTAATAAACACAACTCCTTAGAGTAATTAATTCTACTCAACAAACATTTGTATTTAGTGCCCACCTTATGACAAACACTGAATGAATGAAACAAGTTAAAAGATAAAGCTGTGCTCTGGTTTTTCAGTAAAAGGTGAACTTTGAACTGTAGTTTGTATTTGTGGTTAACACTCTGGGAGTTGCAGATTGAGTGGAGTGGGGCACTGGGGATGGATGGGTATAAAAGTCACTAGTTCTTAACCATTGGGGTGGATGGTTATGAACTTTAAGAAATCAGGTTAAAACTCAAGTCTCCCACCTCACAGGAAAGTGCATATTTTACATTTCCATGCAGTTTGTGTGGTTTACTGACCCTCAGAAACCCATCCTCAGACCCTTCAGATCTCTTAGATTAGAGGGAAGGGAGCTTGGTTAGGACCCTAATAACCTGTTGGTGGTTTTCCATGAATGCCCAGACTCCATCAGAACGCCTACCTTTGAACCTTTGCTAGCCTGACCCAAAGCATGGATTGTATCGTTAATATTTTCATTTGTTGTTTTTAATATACAAAAGGAGAATTGATTGCTCACTTCTACAGTAAAGGTAGAACACCAGCATGCACTAAGATCATTTCCCAAGGGAGAAGTATCCTGGAGATAGATGGACGTGATACTAAGCCAGTGGCAGAGGAGAAGAACGGAAACTGCCATAAATGTTCAGAGAATAATTTTTGTATGTTTGACCCTTTGCAGTTTTAATTTCTATGTATTTCTCACTGAAGTAATTAGATGTCTGTGAGAAATGGGGCAGGGGAAGAGGTAATGACCAATTCAGCCAGGAAACATGAAGAGACAAAGAAGCTGCAATATAAGCCATGCATTTAAACAGTTGAAATGCACCTTCTGGAGCCCCACAACCCAGTCAGCAGTCTCCACTTCAGGCTTTTCACCAGGATCCCTCCCCACTCTCACTTTGTCTACTGCTTGCTTCTCTCTCTCTGCTTCCCAGAGCCCTGTGTTGTATCCTGTCTTCTGGACCTTTTTTTGGCTGCTTGGGTTTGGTGACCCGTTGGATTTCCTTGCTGAGTTTCTCTTGGCTCCTACACAGTTCTCAACTTTGCTTTGTCCTCTTGATTCTTTGCTCTCCTTTGTCAGAGGCCAGGAACATCCTACCCAAGCTAGCCTCCAGGCTCTCTAAAGGAGTGCTGGTGGACTTAGAGATGTAATTAGGGTAAAATTATGGCAAGTTCCATAAGTTCCACATAATGTATATTTTGAAAGTATGCCACTTGTTGGAAATGAGGGCATAAACATAGTGAGAAAAGTATTTTTTTTAATGGTGTCATTTTAAACCAAGCAAGAATTGCTTAACTAGGGGAACTGGGTTGATGGACATAGGAAATCAGAATATTGAATAATGACTTGAAGAAAGAGGATTGATGTGATTTACCCTAGAAATATTTAGAGGAGCCAAAAGCCTATTAAACATTGCTTTAATTCACATATAGGATGCAAATGATTGATTTATTTCTACCTTGTCTTTTTCTAGAGAAGATTTGAAGTAATTTACGGTATGAAAACTATAAAGTAAGAACCAAAATGAAGCTAAAATGAAATTGTAAAACTGTTTTGAGAGTGGAAAGTAAATGCAACCAAGAATCCAAAGTGATATAATTACAGTCATTGAGAAGTAAATTTAGCTCTCAGGTTCTTAGCAACCAGGCAAAAAGGAAACTGTAGTTGGCTCTGTAATTCTCCTCTCCTGGTAAAAGTAAACTTGTAAGATTAGAAGATTATATAGAGAGGCAGGCCTTTGTTTGAAACTAAATTCAGGAGGAATTTATCTCATGATTCCTTATGTAGAGAACTTTGGATAACATAGTAGGGAATTTGATCTATCATATTTTTGCAAAAAGTGCAGTGATATTGTCGAATTATTTTTTCTTATAATGCCCCTTCTTAGAAGTCAAGTGGGAGAAAGATGTGGCGGTCTGCTTCCGTAAAGCTTTACAGCCTTGGAAAACCTATGGGGCAGTTCTACTCCGTCCTGTAGGGTTGCTGTGAATCGGAATCAAATCGATGGCAGTGGGTTGGTTTTGGGTTTGGGTTAAAAGTCAAGATCTTGTGTTCATTGAATTACAACATAAAGTTATTTCTTGAGGGGCTAAACCAGGTTAAGGCCTGTTTTATTTCAGTGTTCAACTCTGAGAGAGGGCCCCAGCTTAGAGAAGTCAGGGAAATGCTTTCCGCAGTGAAGGGATAGCAGTCAGTTCACATTGAGAGTTCTGGCACCCTACCAGTGTGCCCATTTGCTGTGTGTTAATCAAAGGAAATTCCGTTTAGATATCGGATGAGCAATTAGAAACGTTGCCATTCTCATAGGAAAATTAAAGCTTGTCACGCCCCCAGAAGAAGGGACCCCAATTGCAAACATGCTGTAGAGAAGAAACTGTAGTGATGGGGCCCATAGTTCTTTTTAAAAAGAACCTGAAATACTTTTCTCCAAGTATTCAATTGTTGTTGTTGTTATTGTTGTTAGTTGCTATTTAGTTGATTCTGACTCCTGGCGACCACACGTGTACAGAGTAGAACTGTGCTCCATAGGGCTTTCTTGGCTGTGACCTTTCTGAAGCAGATCGCTAGGCCTGGCTTCTGAGGTGCCTCTGGGTGAGTTCAAACTGCCTACCTTTCAGGTAGTAGTCAGGTACTTAACTGTACAATTGAGACCCCGTAAATCTAAATCATATTGTATAGGAGAAGTGATTTCAGCCTGGGCAAGCCACTTTTCAAGTAGGTGTAATCAGTGACTTCTTCCTCCATGATCCTAGGTGTATCCTTTAGAATTGTTATTATTTTAAATACTATATCTTAAATACATCTCTAAGAGTTTGGCTTTAAGAATTTGAACGATTGCATAATTTCCTAATGTTAGCAAATGTTTATCACGAACAATAATGTTGGTTTTAGCATGTTAATATTAAACTTGTTAAAAAACAAAGCCCAAAGGATAAGCTCTTATGAGAGATTCCTAGTGAGGTTAGATCCTGTCATCTTCCCACTAGTGATTAGCTCCAGGAGGGCCTGGAACAGGTCTGCTTTGTTCACCCCTGCGTCTTCTGTGCTCAGCATCGCTCCCGGCTCAGAGAGCTTCTTCAACTCTTGTTGAAAAAATAAATGAAGCAGATTCTTACCTTCCTATATGCTATGTTAATAGGCATTACACCAAGTAATTTATAAATCAAAACTTTTTTTTAGATTTACCAATGAGAGGGGGATTGGAAAGCAGCCATTTTGAAAGAATTTGATGTATTAGAATATATTAGGAGATACATTATGCCCTTATTTCCCATGTTACATAAACATTGAGGGAGGAGGCTGTGCATGGGATTTGTGCAACTTTATTGATTAGCAGTTTTCATGTGGAATTAACTGCACCTACTTAGTGCACAATTGAATGAATTTTGATAGATGTATATACCCATGAAACTGTCACCATAATCAAGATACAAAACATCTTCATTACCCCCAAAGGTTTCCTTGTGCCCCTTTTGCAGTCTGTCCTTATCTCCACGTCTGGCAGAGAAGACCACTAATTTGCTTTTTTAAAACTATGGATTAATTTACATATACTAGAATTTCGTATGTGTGCTTTGGCATCTGGTTTCTTTTACTCAGTTTGTTTTGAGATTCATCTGCCTTGCTGCCTGTAGCAATAGTTCATTCGTTTTTATTGTTGAATAGCATTCCGTTGAATGGATAGACTACATTTTCTTTATTCATTCACCTGTGGATATATACTTGGGTTATTTCCAGTGTCTGATTATTATGAATAATGCTGCTATGAACATTTGTGTACAAGTCTTTGTAGGCTGTAGTTTCATTTCTCTTGAGGAAATACCTAGTTGTAGAATAGCTGGGTCAGATGGTAGGTGTGTAGTTAGCTTCTTAAGAAACTGCCAGTTTTCCATTTTCCATTCCCACCAGCAATGTATGAGAATTCTAGTTCTTCCACATCCCTGCCACCACTTGGTAGGGTGAGTCTTTTTAATTTTAGCATGTAATAGGTGTGATATGGTATCTTATGATGGTCTTAATTTTCATTTCTCTAATAATTAGTGATACTGAGCATTTTTCATGTGCTTAATAGCTGTTTGTGTATCTTCTTCTGTATATCTTCTGTTCAAATCTTTTGTCAGTATTTTATTGGATTGTTTGTCTCCTTATCATTAAGTCAGAAGAGTTCTTTATATATTCTGAATACAAGTCCTTTGCCAGAAATGTGTATTATGAATATTTTCTCTCATTATGTAGAAATATAGGTAACACAACATTTGTACAATTCAATGAAACCAATTACATCAGTCATATTATGCAACCACCAACAACATCCATTGCCATATTTTCCATCCCCGTAAACAGAAACTCATTGCTAGTTAAACAGAGATTCCCGTCTTTCCCCTTCTTTCCTGCCGCTGGTAACCACTGTTAAACTCTGGTCTGTATGTATTTGCCTATTCTAACTGTTTCATATTAGTGAAATGCCTTTCAGTTTCTTAATGGTGTCTTCTGTAGAACAAGTTTTAAGTCTTGATAAAGTTTAGTTTATTAATTTTTTAATAGTTTGTACTTTTTGTATATAACTTAAATTTTAGCCTACACCAAAGTTGCAAAGATTATCTGCTATGTTTTCTTCCAGAATTTTATAGTTTTAGCCTTTATATTTAGGCCTATGATGCATTTTAAGTTAATTTTTATCTATGGTGTGAGGTAAAGGTCAGAGATCATTTTTTTCCCTACAGATATTTAGTCGTGCCAGCCTCATTTGCTGAATGAGCTGGGCATTTGTAATCAGTTTATTATAATAAAAGGAATGCGTTTGAGGGGTATGGAGCACCCCAAAACTCAAAGGAATAAACTCAGAGTTTCTCACCCTAAGCAGGACACCTATTAACGTTTTGATAACTTTCAAGCATTTTCTCCATACTTCAGTGTGTGTTTGTAATTCTACCATAGACATGGGTTTGTATCGTAATCTAGCTAAGCAGAGAGAACGCTTCCCTGAATGTTTCCGATTCTCATCTAAACCTCACCTGGAGGTCTCCTATTTCATTGCTGCTGTTGCTTTTCATTGTTGCTGTTGTTTTTCATTGCTGACCAAAGTTATATAATGTTGCTTTTTTTTTTTTTTTAAGTTTTAGCTCAATTCTTTGCTTTTTCTTTTAAGTCTGTTTTACCCAAATAGTGATGAGTCATGGTAGCATATCTTCTCTTTCAAATCTTAGGACATCTTTTTAAAGGTACTTGCCCGCCCCTTATGATAAAAGTAATACATGTTCATTAGGGGAAATCTGAAATATACGGAAAATTATAATGAAGAAAATGATGGTTACTTATGGAACCATCACTGAGGGAGAATCACAATTAACATTTTGGTGTATTTCCTTCTGTTCTTTTACTCTGCATCTATTTTTTTTTATTGTTCCAATTTTATTACATAAGCAGTTTTGTACCCTACTTTTTATACTTAGTATTATATTGTAAGCATTTTCTCATGTCATTAAAAATCCTTTATAAACAAAATTTTAATAGCTACATGATAGTTCATCTTGTGATTATTTCACTGAAATTTATTTAATCATCTCCCTACTTATTATTGGAGATTTAATTTGGTTCCAGATTTTTGTTGCTATAAACTATGATCTAAGGAGCCCTGGTGGTACAGTGGTTAAGTGCTCGACTGCTACCAGAAAGGTTGGCAGTTCATATCCGCCCAGTGGCTCTGCAGGAGAAAGACCTGATGATCTGCTTCTGTAAAGATTACAGCCAAGAAAACCCTATGGAGCACAGTTCTGCTCTGTCACGCAAGGTCGCTGTGAGTCTGTATCAACTCAACAGCACCCAACAACAGTGACAGTGATGTAACCATTGGCCTTATAGAGAAAAGTGTCAAATTTCTAATTTATCTTGTCTGACAAATTCATAGTTGTAGAATTAGTAGTTCAAAGTTTATAATGCTTAAAATTCTGGAAACATATTGCCATATAACCCTTTCGATAAGTACTATCAGTTTATACTCACAGTTGCAGTGGAGAGCTAATGGACTGTATCCTTGCCAGCGGTTCACATTTCTTCTTCTTATTTTTGTAATCTTTGCTAATTGATACATTAAAAAGTAGTTACTGAATTTTGTAGTTTGCATTTTTGCTGAGTGAAATCTCAAAATTCCTCAGGTGAACAAAGTTGGGGAGGGCATGAGAGACCTTTACATAGTCATAGGGCTTCCAAGTTCAGTGAAGTAACTCACCCCTATATTTTTTTAAAAATTGATATTTTTATTATTACTCTAAAAGAATTCACACTGCATCCCAAAATGTGCATTACTCTTAACAAAGTAAGCCTAAGGCTTTCGCTCGAAATTGGAATGCTTATTATAAGAGCAAGAAAAAAATTAGGTTATTCTGAATTTATTTGTTCTTAGCGAGTACCTGCTGAAGTCTGGTGATCGTTATTTCCTCTTTTGAGTAGTTTCAAATTATCACTTTAATAACTAGAAGCTGAGGAGCAGCCGCTTCACAGCAGCTGTTTGTCTCTTTTCCTTTCCTGATCTCTCCCTCTAAAGATTTTACGCATGCTCTTGCCCTCGCCCTGCTCTGTCAGTGGGTAATAAGGATCCCATTGCTAGGTTTTCTTGCCAGCTTGTAGAAAGGAGAAGCAAGGTATCTAAATGAAGCCCTGGACTTCGGAGTATTCAGTAGGTGCTGCTCGATTGAGAGTTAAATCAGCCAGAAATACACAAGTAAGTCTAGAAATATGTTACCTTCTCTCTTTAAAATCTCTGCTCCTGAACCTGTAGTCTAATGATGTGGGCAAACATTTTTGCTTTCACCCAAAAGTATTGTTAGGTTGTTAAGTGCATCGGTTCCAACTCATAGTCACTGTATGTACAACAGAATGAAACATTGCCCGGTCCTGTGCCATCCTCACAATTGTTATGTTTGAGCCCATTGTTGCAGCCACTGTGTCAGTCCTTCTCGTGGAGGGTCTTCCTCTTTTTCGGTGATCCCCTATTTTACCAAGCATGATGTCATTGTCCAGGATCTGGTCCCTCCTGATAACATGTCCAAAGTATGAGACAAGGTCTCACCATCCTGGCTTCTAAGGAGCATTCTGGCTGTACTTCTTCCAAGACAGATTTGTTTGTTCTTCTGGCAGTCCATGGTATATTCAATATTCTTCACCAACACCATAATTCAGATGCATCAGTTCTTCTTCAGTCTTCAATGAATAAGGAAGACCATCCAAAAATAGTAAGCCCATATTTAGCAAGAGCTTAGAAGAGCTTTTGTACCAATACTGTTTTCTCATCCATCTCTCAGATCAGAATGAAGATAAATTAGGCTGGCCTGATGCCAGGAAGAAGTCAGTCATATGGCACCTGTTTCCCCTCAAAGGCACGTGGTTACATTTTTCTGACTCTGATAGAGTCCTGGAGCATAACCTCCCAGTGATTAAAAATTACCAGAATGGCTTAGGGTAGGGAGTTTATTTTGTGAGCTTTTGTCACCAGCTTTATCATCTTCTGAAGGCAGCAAATCTTTTTCCTGTACAGTTTCACGGTGCTTCAATTTTGGTATTAGCAGGGTAGGCACCTCAGAAGAACACTGAGCTGTACGATGTTCTTGGTAAGCATGCACTTGTCTGTCTTAATGTAACAGACATAAAGTGACATTGAAATTCTTCAGTAATGATCTTCCAGTTTGATATACGTTTTAATTTTTTATATGCTGAGCACTTGTTTGCCAGTTAATTTTAGGAAATGTTAAGACCAGGAATGACCTTGGCTCTGATACCATTTCCTTCATATTATAAGCCGTTTCCTTCGTCTTTAAGTATGTGTGAGTAAGGAGAGAATATGGTCCCTGGGTGGCGTAAATGTTTAAGCGCTTGACTAGTAGCTGAAAGGTTGGTGGTTTGAACCCATTCAGAGGTACCTTGGAAGACAGGCCTGGCAATCTGCTTTGAAACGTCACAGCCTTGAAAACCCTATGGAGCAGTTCTACTCTGCACACATGGGGCCACCATGAGTCGGAATCAACTTGACGGCAACTAACAACATGGAGAGGATGGGGGAAGGCGGGGTGTGACGGGGTAGAAATTTCAAAGGTAAAGAAAAAGGCATGTTGACAGGGAACACAACGAGAGTCCCTGATGGAGCAGGAGAAAGGTGGGGTGCAGAACTCAAATTCTAGTAAGAAGACCAGACTTAATGGTCTGACTGAGACTGGAGGAACCCCGGAAAGCATGGCCCCTGGATTCTCTATCAGCACAGAACTAAAACAATTTCTGAGTCCAACTGTTCAGACAGGGATTGGACTGGACTGTGGGACATAAAGTGATACTCGTGAGGAGTGTGTCTCTTAGCTCAAGTAGATACAAGAGACTAAACAGGCAGCTTCTGTCCGGAGGTGAGATGGGAAGGCAGAGAGGGTTAGGAGCTGGCTGAAGGGACATAGGGAATCAGGGGTGGAAAGGAGGAGTGTGCTGTCACAGTATGGGGAGAGCAATTAGAGTCACATAACAATGTATGTATAAATTTTGTATGGGAAAAAATTAAAAAAGAAAAAAAAAAGAAAGGCATGCATGGTCCCAACATCTGAGATGAGAACCCTTTTAAGGACAGCACATCAAACACCTTTGATGCACCTTAGTTTTTTCACCTATGGAGTTTCTTTCCAACTCTGAATCCTATGATTGGTCATAAGCTCATTAAGCACAGTCTGTACATTATTTCATCAGACTGGTTCTCAACTCCCCACTCTAGCACATTACCTTTTTCTAAGTTTGTACCAGATAATTATCTGAGATGAATGAATGAAAGTAGCTTTCTGCTTACTTCATTTAAATGACCTGTTACACATTTTGTTCAAAGTTTAAACAATTGTATTTTGTACATATTTTTACATATGTTATATTTCAGATGAAAGGAAAGGAAAAAATAAGAAAGGATCAAACTCTTTTCTCTGTTTTGCTTTCAAGAACTACCTGTCAGGATATTTTTTAATTGAAATAGTAGTAGTTCTTTTTTTATTATTTTAAAATCATATGAAAATAGCTTGTAAGAAAGCATGTTGGTGATCACAACCAGGTACTCAAGTGAAATTGAAGTGAGTCTTCTGCGTCCCAAGCAAAGCAAGACCACCATTTCCTACTTTTAAAACTCCTCAAGAGCAGAAACCTTTTTTCATCTGTAACCAGTGAAAAGCATGAACAACCATTTTGGATACAGGAGGTTCCCAGGCCAAGCTTGGATCAGTAATGGCCAACTTTGATACCAGCTCCAAGTCTTTCAAGTACACAGCCATTTGACAGCCAGATCCAGGCTCTAGTTTGTAAAAAGCCTTTTCAGGTCATTTTTAAATGTTTTATTAATGACCACATCAACAGACTGAAGGAAGTCAGTATACTGAGGCACAGATAAAATGAATATTGTGTTTTTCTCTCTCCTGGTTGGCTCAGTGGGAGATCCTATTAGTCTCTGAAAAGTTATATAATTAGTATGGCCCCTGCTGCTCATTTGGTGATCCAAGCTGGTTTTTAATGTTCAGAATACAAAACATGTTAATGTCATCTTCATAACGCTCCATGCTGTCACTGATCGCCGAGAGCATTTCTGAATGACAGATCTAGTAATAATACTGATGAGGGGGAGTCACAATTAAACAGTACTCTTTGAGTTTAGAGCACTGTTCCTTCAGGCATTCCTGAATCCAAAGAGGCCTTGGGTGGTGGCAAGTGTATAATATGAATAACATATGTGCGCTCTCTTCTGGTGCAAAGGAATAAAGTTACCATTATGCTGGCTGACCCACCTGCAAAATGGGTGCTTTTCTGGTGTCCCTCTTTTCCCAGAGATTTCTCCTAATTTACTAGACAGGGTTATATACCTCACGCATGTTTCAGTCTTCTGCTGTACCTTTGTACCTTTATATACCCCAAGCACAGCCAAGCATTTAAATTATTTATAAGGTAAAGTGGTATGAGGTGGATTCTCAGGAGAATTTTCAAATTCTCTTAGGTTTATTTCACTCCTTGATGATTACCAAGACTTCTAAATCCGTCCTGGTTTACAGTCTCTTTGTTTCCTTGAAACTCAGCTGGATAGTACCATTCTTCACCTCCAAATGATCATATTCCAGTTAGGCAAGCATTGTTGAAACTTTTAAGAAGATACAGATACCAGTAACCCCCCTGAAATCTATGATGGGGCTTATGATTAGAAGCTACTGAAGGTCTCAGTGGGAGATTTGACACCTTCTTCCCTGATCAGGATAGGTGAAAAGATGAGAATGAAAGCATCTCAGGGCAGGGACGAGTATCTGACAGGTTGAGGTTAAGGGCTAAAGATTATAATTTATTATTGTTGCTCTTGTTGCTGCTGCTGATAATTTAACTAATGTTGAGTGAATGCTCGCTATGTCCTAGGCACTATCGATGCCTTATCTGATCCTCTTAACTACTCTATGAAGTAGTGTTAACTGTTTTATTTTACAGGTTAAGATACTAAGACTTGGAACATTAAGTCAGTTGCCTCTCAAAGCTCATAAATGTTAGTTAGCATTTAAACTCAAGAATGTCTGTCTTTAAGAGTCCCTGACGGAGCAGGAGAAAAGTGGGTGCAGAACTCAAATTCTAGTAAAAAGACCAGACTTAATGGTCTGACTGAGACTGGAGGAACCCCAGAAAGCCTGGCCCCTGGACTCTCTGTCAACCCAGAACTAAAACCATTCCTGAGGCCAACTCTTCAGGCAAAGATTAGACTGGACTATGGGACATAAAATGATACTCGTGAAGAGTGTGCTTCTTCGTTCAAGTAGATACATGAGACTAAATGGACAGCTTCTGTCCGGAGGTGAGATGAGAAGGCAGAGAGCGTTAGGAGCCGGTTGAATGGACATAGGAAATCAGGGGTGGAAAGGAGGAGTGTGCTGTCACAGTATAGGGAGAGCAAGTAGGGTCACATAACAATGTATGTATAAGTTTTTATATGAGAGACTAACTTGAATTGTAAACTTTCACTTAAAGTACAACAATTAAAAAAAAAAAATGAATGTCTCTCTGTAGAGACCAAGCTATGGCAGGTTGAACAGACCTAACATCAGAGTGTTTGTTGCCCTCCTTTGACTCCCTGTAGAACCAGCTCAAAGATTTCAGAGAGGAGAGAAGAGGAGAGGAGGTAGAGAAGAGGCCTGTTACAAGGAGACATGTTGCCTTCCCTTCTGTACTTTTATAAAAAGAAGTGTATTACAGATGTTAGAACAGACCAAACCTCAGTGCACAAGTGGCTCAGCAGTGGCATTTTATAACCCTAGATGCAAAGCTTTTTCAGCCACCCAGATCCTTGGTGTCAGCCAGGCTAGTTTACAGCTTACATTTAACATGAGTCTTGTCTCGGTTGAGCCTGCCATCCTGAATGTTGACTATTGGCTCACTGCTCGTGAAGAATCACCAGAAATGTTTTCAGTATAACAGATCCAGTTTACCTATCGTAGATTCATTCGTAATGTGAGATCTGTTCTATTGCTCATAGCTCTGGCCCACATACAACTTGAATGCCCTCCATCTGAAAACTCATTTATTGGTTATTTAGGTATTTATATAGGGTTGTTTACCTCCATATGGCGAGTTGCTCAAAACTCTAGGAGTTCTGTCAAGCAGACTTAAATTTAATACAATGTCATGCAGGCAAGGTAAGGAGGAATAATGTACCCTTTGATTCAATTCAGTTTCTTGAGTATTTATTGAGAACTTACTTGTGTGCCAGACCCTGTACTAGATACTTTGAAGACAGATACTGTATAGCCACATAGCTCCTCTGATCCATCTTTTGAATTCTGTGTATTCCCTTATTCCCTTAGAGTGCTCATAATTGCCCATCTCTACTGTCCGTTCATCTTTCTTAGGGATATTAAGCAGCTTATTTATTTATTTTTGTTAAATAATTCCCATAAATCTTTCACAAATAATCAGTGGTTATTTTGTTTTGCCTCATACTGATAGAGGAAGGCTCTACTGTTATAATCCCAGTAATCATTTTGGAAAGGGCCTTTTTAGCTTTTCCTTCTGAAATCCCCTAGGCATAATCTTTTGTACCTCCTTTCTGAAGAGCACGTTTATCAATTTAATATGAAGAAGCAAATAGCAGGTAGTTTGCAGGATTCTATCTATCTGTCTGTCTGTCTATCTATCGAGTGAGAATTATTCTTTATTCAGCCTGACCTCCTTTATTAAAGTTTTACTTAAGGCAAATCTAGAAGGTTAAGTTAGTCTTAAAAACTTGTTGGATATCAACAGACTGGGCATAAAGGTCAGTCATTGAAAAACCATCCTGAAGGGAATTGTTGGTTATATCTTTTTTATTAGTGATTCTTAGATAAGAAAAATACACTATCTCCACAGTCTTGCTAAGTCCTTATCTTTGGGGCAGATTTATAAACATGGGAGTTGCTTATTAAACATTCTCAAGCAAGATTTTCAGAATCAATAAAATCTAAGTTACGGCTCTAAAGTATGAACTCCATGACTCAATAAAAATCAGTTTATTACTTTACAGTCACATTGTTTTTGAGACACAGGCAAACAATTGTTTTGAGTTTTTGGAATAAAGATTATATATTATACTAGTCTACTTTTAAGTCTTGGCCTCAGATATGCCTTTCACGGTGGAGGTAGAGTTTCACCATTGAAGAGTAAGCTTTGCAATTAAGCTAAGGGTTTTTTCCCTTTTGGCAAACTGTGGGTACTTGGAAATTTCCAATGAGATGGCTTGGTTTCTATGCCAAGTGATGGATGGTGTCATTTTATTTACTTTATCTGGGACTGGTGAAGGAATGGTTTCTTCCCAAAACATTATAATAATGAGTGTCATAAATTAGTGCTCCAGTGGCCGAGAGCAAATTTAGTTTTTACTAAAGTGATAAATGTTGACTTTTAAAGTTTTGTCAGGATCAGATGAGAAGGGAAAAGGCATCACACAGTGGCCGTATTTTTAGGACAACGTTTACAATTATAAGGTGAGTAGTGCAGTCATATCAGCAGCGGACTTGCAAAAGGACACCCGTGGGAAGCAGATAAAACCAAACTTCAGTCCTTCTCTCAGTGGTAGAAATCTTCAGAATTAAAAAATAAGTCAATAATGTAAAAACTTACTTGTAAACATTTTCAGGTATTTGTCCTCACTTTAAATCATATCATGCAAATAACTCATTCTCATGCCCTTACTCTTGGATATGTTAACCTAAAGGAAGCTTCCCAAACTCTGTCAGAATCCCATCTTCCTCTCTCCAGGAGAGTCCAGCAGGATTATACCTTTTCAACTTTGTTAGTGTTAGTAGTTGGAGAATCAAATAACCCTAAGCCTCAAGAGCAAGTGAATACATTTATTGACCTTGAGAGAGTTTTTGTTTTTTTGTTTTTACATTATTTTGAACAAAACTGTCATATTCCAGCCTCCTGACAAATGTGACCTGATATGCTGTAATATAATTCCTGCTGATGTACATCAGTAGGCTTTCAAGTGCCTAGTAACAGTAGTATTTTCTGGGCAACTGTATATTTTATAAATACATATAAATAGCAATGTGCTGAAGTAATTTTAGGAGACTCCAACTTGAGAATCGATGGTGGCTTTGTGGAAGGGTCACCCATATTGGACGGTAAATACGCTTACTTGAGGCCATTTTCTCTGAAATGGATCAAAAGGGGAAATACTTACTCGCTGTCATTCATCATTGAATTTAATTGTATGAAAACACTGCCTGTGGAAAAGCTGGGGGAATTCTGCTTACACTTCTAACCTACACGACACCCCTATTAACATTTTACCAGTTAGTCCTTCATAGTTTTCTCCTTTGTGGGATGGATATTTAAACCTAGTTGAAAGTAGTTATCTTCCCTTTAAGTTTCCCGATCTCTAAAATAGCTTTTTTCTGGATCTGATTATGCATATAAATTAATAGTAAAATTACAGGAAGAAGAAAGATAACATAGAGCAGGATTCTCTCTACTTTTGTGATTGCTTGCCTGAAATTTAAAGAGTTTATTGTTGTCTGCTTACTTTATGTTATTGCAGCCATACTAACGTTCGCTTATGGTTAACCTACTTGATTAGTAGCAAACATTCTTTAAAAATTTTAAGCAAAAAATTATCCCTTCTCTGTTGTGGAACAGCAAAGTTTTGGGTTCGGCTGAGCACATGTCCTAGTCCTTGGATAGACATAGAGCTTCCTTTTGAAGTTCAGACACCCTTTAACCCACAGCCCTTAGAAGTTAGTTGGCCAACTCTCTAGGGGAGGACACTAGTCAGTCACCTACATTCTCACAGCAGGATGTTACCTCTGTCTCCCACATATGTGTTAACTGAAAGATCTATATTTAATCAACACATAGGCTGCCAGATCCTTTCAGAGAGGTGTCAGAGAATCCAGCCGTGAAATCTCCCATTGCAACACTTCACAAAGTCCCTTTTGGGGCATCAGGAAGCAGTCCGTACAGGCCACCCATTTCTTCAGATTCTTTGAGCTCCCTCTGTTGAGGTAAATCATCAGGAAACAATGAACTTCAGCTGTATTATTTCAGCTCCCAGCAGAAATGCTGTCACTGAGTTATAATTTAATATTTTGCCTTCAGCACATGTGAGAAAAAATTTCCATCTTTTGCAACATATAGCTGAAGACATATGAAAAAATGTTTCTGTCTTTTCAACACAGAGTTAAAGACATTACTCAGTGTCCCTTATAATGGGGCTTCCATAAAAAAAATTCTCCTAGAAATTAATGCCAAGGAAAAAAATCTGCCTTACATATTTCTTTGTTGATAAAGTAAGAACTGTATCATGCAGTATTTTCCCTTAGCTGCAAGCAAACAAAGCTAAAGTCGTGCTCAGTTGTAGTAACCAACATCTCAAGTGTGTAGTAGTATCTCTTTCTCTGTTCCCTTTAATTTTTTTCTGTTATTTTTAATAGTCAGATGCCTGGTTATGTATTTGATTTAAATTTGAAACTAATGTATTTTTGCAAGAATTAAGCCAAATAAATAGTTAACATGAAAGATAATTATCCACAATAATTAGAGTTCTAACAGTTCCTGCCTTAAAGAAGTAAATTTCCATTGTCTTGAAAACTCATCCTGGAGTGCTGCAAATATATGCAGCACCACCCACCTCCCTGTATACTGTATCAGTCTGCATACACACACCTATCAGTGACTCTTAATGTCTAGAGCCCAAATGGAGACTTACTGTATCCATGAGTCAGAGGTATCTTTACGTTTTCATTATAAAGAACTTAATATGTTAATTTAGTCCCTGGGTAGGGGTCACTGGGTGGTGGAAATGGTTGAGTGCTCAACTACTAACCGAAGGGTTGGCAGTTCAAACTCACCCAAAGGCACCTTGGAAGAAAGCCCTTGTGATCTGCTTCCAAAAGGTCACAGCCTTCAAAACCCTGTAGAGCTCAGTTCTACTCTGCAACACTTGGGGTCACTATCTTAGTCATCTAGTGCTATTTTAAGAGAAATACCACAAGTAGATGGCTTTAACAAAGAGAAATTTATTCTGTCACAGTCTAGTAGGCTGGAAGTCTGAATTCAGGGCATCTGCTCCAGGGGAGACTTTCTCTCTCTGTTGGCTCTGGAGAAAGGTCCTTGTCATCAGTCTTCCTCTGGTCAAGGAGCTTCTCAGCGCAGAAACCTCAGGTCCAAAGGACACACTCTGCTCCCAGTGCTGCTCTCTTGGTGGCATGAGGTCCCTGTCTTCTCTGCTGGCTTCTCTCTCCTTTTATCTCTTGTGAAATAAAAGGTGATGCAGACCACACCCCAGAGAAACTCCCTTTACATTGAATCAGGGATATGATCTGAGAAAGGGTGTTACACCCCACCCTAATCCTCTTCAACATAACCCAATCTTGCCTCATTAACCACAGGCAGAGATTAGGATTTACAACACATAGGGAAATTACATCAATCACAAGATGGAAGACAACCACACAATATGGGAATCATGGCCTTGCCAAATTGATACACATATTTTTTTGGGGAAACAATTCAATACATGACAGTTACCATGAGTCAGAATCGACTCAGCAACTGGTAAAGCCCCTGGGTGGTGCAAACAGTTAAGCATTCAGCTGCTAACTGAAAGGTTGGCCATTTGAGTCCACCAGAGGCACCTCCAAAGAAAGGCCTGGCTATCTACTTTGAAAAATTATCCATTGAAATCCCTATGAAGCACAGTTCTTCTCTGCTACACATGGGGTCGCCATAAGTCAGAATTGATTCAACAGCAGCTTTTTTTTTTAATATGTTAATATGCTTTGAAAAGAGGAGTACATCATGGGAACATGATGAATCTGGGTTCTCTGTACTCCCAACACCAAGCTTACAGGCACAAATGATGTTCATGAAGGCTGGTTATACACTTATTTCATCGGATTTCAATCAAAAGGCATACCCAGCAACTTTGAACTAATACATGTGCTTAATATTTTTTCCTGATACAAACAAAGTGTGGCCTTTAACCAGACTATTGTGTTTCTGCGCCTACCAGCCATACACACGAATCTAGATTTTATGTGGTCACTTCATTTCCCTTTTGCCCTGTAAATAAAAAATAATTTCAATGAACATATTCCCTAGACATTCTAAATACCGAAAAGGACCGCTACACGTGAAAATGTAGTGCCGTAATCTTGACAGGAAGCAGAGCCCTCGTACAATTATCTGTTCACTCATGATGTACTGCAACTGGGGCATAATACAATCAATTTTTGTGCTGTGTAGATAAAACATTATTAAAATTGTGTGTATTGAGCTGTGACAAAAACACTACAAAATGTTACCATTTTTAAAATTCTGGATGGTAGGTATATGTGTGTTTATATTACTTTTTGCATTTTCCTAGATGTTGAAATATTTTATTATTTTAGAAATTACTATGCACTGGAGGAAAAAAAGAATCAACCATGTGTATTTAGGTTGGAGGGCAGGTAGGGTAGGGGAGAAGAAATGACAGCATCATCTACCAAGCTGAGCTGAGATTTTCAAGAGGCTTCTGTTAAAGAAAAAACTCTACTTAGTTTGGATTACTTTCAGATGAAAACTGCTTTCATAGATTGTAAACAAGACAATTATGTGATAGTATTTTTGCATGTGATCTCTTCATAGGCGTCAGCATTGTACTGAGCATCAGAAATTTCTGTGATGATCCTGTATGCAAGGCTCTAACCTAGCTGCTGCCTGAAACCTTCCTGCAGGCTGCCTGAGATTCTAATTGCAAAAAGACCCACAGACAACTAATGTAGAAGTTGTGGACAAATGCATATGAAAATATATTCAAAAATACATATGAAAATATATTCAAAATTAAATAATACCATAAAAATAAACAGGAACAAATACACAAGGATTTCAGCATTTAGTGAACACCTCGACTAAATCAGAACTTTCCTTTCCTGGCCTTCAAAGCCACGAACTAGTGAATGAGTTCATTGAAATCAGTCCCTTTTGCCAACTCACTTTGTAATGTGTCACTAGTTTTTTAAACCGTAATTCAAACTTAAACCCTGAAAATTTTATTAAAGTTAGATGTATGTTTGCAAGACAGCACTGTTTTTAAAGAAACTTCTTAAAAAAACTAAAATTTAAAAAAACTGAATTTAAGATTTAACTTATATTTCTAAACATGTATCAAGAAACATAGCATTTCCCCCACTTAATGTTTTAAACTGTCAATTTCTCTATTTATCAAAGAGTTATATAACCAATAATTATTACACATGTAAGTTTATTACATATTTTAATCATAGAATAATATGTGATATAGTTGTAAATTACTTAAATGTAATATTTCTTAGATCATATGAATACTAACACTGAAACTGTTCTACGAAATCTTTCTACATTGAATTATAAAATTATTAGTAACTGAGAGGAAGACTTTTTTGATTTTCTCCTTTTCCTTTAATTACTACTTAATTCTCAAAAAAACATATTGATATAGGTTCACAAATACTAATTACTGCAATACTGTAGCTAAAACACCAGAAAATTTGACTAAATCAGCAACTATAAAAACACTGAGACTGTGGGGACCATGATCTCGGGGAACATCTAGCTCAATTGGCATGACACAGCTTATAAAGACAATGCTCCACATTCTACCTTGGTGAGTAGTGTCTGGGGTCTTAAAAGCCTGTGAGCGGCCATCTAAGATACTTCACTGGTCTCTTCCCTTCGGGAGCAAGGGAGAATGAAGAGAACAGGATACAAGGAAAGATTAGTCCAAAGGACTAAGTGTCCACACCTACCAAGGCCTCCACTGGACTGAGTCCAGTACAGCCAGATGGTGCCCGGCTACCACCACTGACTGCTCTGATCAGGATCACAACAGAGGGTTCTGGACAGAGCTGGAGAAGGATGTAGAGCATAATTCTAACTCCAAAAAAAAGACCAGATTTACTGGCCTAAAGGAGACTGGAGAAACCCCAACAGTATGACCCCCAGACACCCTTTTAGCTCAGTGGTGAAGTTACCTCCTAGGTTCACTGTTCAGCCTGGGAGTGGACAGCTGCGTAAAACCAAATGAGACTAACGAGGTACAGGAGTCCAGTGACAAGGGCCAGAAGGCAGAAGGGGACAAAGAAGCTGGTGATAGGGAACCCAAGGTTGAGTAAGGATATTGTTGATGTGTTGTGAGATTGTTAACCATTGTCATAGGGCAACATTTGTAGTAACTGTTAAATGAGAATCTATTTTGTTCTGTA
Organism: Trichechus manatus latirostris; assembly: GCF_000243295.1. NCBI lineage: Eukaryota > Metazoa > Chordata > Mammalia > Sirenia > Trichechidae > Trichechus > Trichechus manatus. Next base: position 16,311,212 of record NW_004443973.1, read on the forward strand.
AGCCTTCATCTTAAGTGAGAATAACAGCACAATTGGAAGAGCATAGTCAATGTCACTGAACTGTGTATGTAGAAATTTTTGAAACTGTGTATCTTTGGCTATGTTTGTTTTCACCAAAAAAAAAAAAAAAAAGGTTGAGAATTTAGAGGGTTAATATGTTGTGGGGTTGCTAACCAATGTCATAAAACAACATGTGTACTACTGTTTCATGAGAAACTATTTGTTCTGTAAGCCTTCACCTGAAGTACAATAAAATAAAATAAAATAAAAAATATTGAGAGCAATGAAAACAATAGCGCATACTTGTAACACGTGCAGACGAAACCACATGATTTGAAGCATCATTGTAATTGGATAATAATGACAGCTCTGATTGGAGCACACTACAAGGTTCAAAAAGTAGATTAGCATAGAGTTTTAGCCTTGTAGGTATATTGATACATGTATGCTGGGCTTACAAACAATGTTTTTGTCATTATAGCTAACTACAGGGATATTTTTATAAAAAATAATAAATGTTAAAACATTGCACAAAAATTTTATGGACAGTCATTTTGGTGTCACCCCCCTCTGAGAGTGTCACCTGATGTGGTCCACAATCCCTGCACCTCTCTAGTGAGGCCACTGGTTGGGTGCTGTCGAGTTGATTCTGACTCATAGCCACCCCTTGTGACAGAGTAGAACTGTCCCATAGGGTTTTCTTGGCTGTACTCCTCGTACAAGCAGATCCAGATTTCTCCCATGGAGCTGCTGGGTGGGTTCAAACCACCAACCTTTTGGTTCGTGACCAAGCATTTAACCATTGTACCATCAGGGATTACACCCTGAATAATAGTTTGTTCAATCTTCTATGGCCATTTTGTCTTTTGCTGAATGTCTTTAGCTTTCTAAAGAGCAATCTATATTATATATGTGTGGTGTGTCTGTGTGTGTAACATATTCTTTGTTCATTAAATCATTTATCCCCATCTGTAGCATATAATGGTTCCCAGAACTTGGTCAATAGTAGTGAAGTTTTAGAGAAATGGATGGTTTAAAAATTCTTAAGGAGGTATAACCAGCAGGTCTTGGTAGTTGGCTGTAGAACTAAGAGAGGGGTAGAGACATGGATAATGCCAGAGTTTATGCCTTATGCCACTGGGTGGTTGGCAGCACCACCATCTGCTTCGATAGGGAGCAGAGAAAGAGAAGTGAATTTGAGAGGAAAAACGGTGTGCTCCCTTTTGGATATACTGAGTTTTAGGTTTCTGTCTGGACATTACATGGAGAGGTATCATATGGGCGGTTGGATAATGGATTTGTATCTCGGGGGCCATACCTGGGTTCAAGTTATGAACTTGGAATTAATCACCTAGACCTAAGAGAGAGCATGAGAAGATGGCAGAGGACAGAGCATTAACATGAAAAGGACAGGCAGACAGAGATAGAAAGCGTTTAAAGCAGGTAGAGAAAGAGCAGCTGGGAAATGGAGGAAGACCAGAAGGTGGCAGCAAAGAAGCCAAGGGAGAGGCACTTCATAAGAGCCAGACTAATAAACTCATTCATTCCTTCCTTCAGTAGATGCTCTCTGAGCATCACCTAGGCACTGTGCTGGATACTGACTGAGGAAAGGACAGTTTGAACAATGTAAGGTGGGGATCTTTGCTCTTTTGGAGCTAACTGTATAGTGGATAAGACAAGCATTAAAGTAATAAGCACATAATTACATTTGTGCAAAGTATAACTTACAAAGTACAGAACTGGGGCCTAAAAGAGAAAATAGGAAAGGGGCGTAACCTCATCTGGGAGGCCAGGATAGGCCTCCCAAAAAAGGTACAACTAAGCCCCAGAGCACAGTTGGCATCCGTCAGATGGAAAGGGAGTAGATGAGACAGGGAATGTTCCAAATGGGGAGAATCTGACTCCTCCAAGATGCTGAAGCTGCCAGGAGCTCAGTGTGTTTGAGGAAGTGAGAGAAGGCTGGGGCAACAACATGGTGAGCAGCGGGCGATGGGGTGGGAGAGATGAGGATGGAGAGAGAGGCGGAAGCCAGGTCTTGGAGCATCTTGCTAAGGGTTTTGAACTTTAAGAATCAAAGGATGAATGGATAAATGAAATGTTACATATATATGTATTTGAAAATGGATAATGGGAATGGTTGAACATGACAAGCATAACATCACAAAATTGTACACATGAAGAATTTTGAAATAGCAGATGATTTATTACATATATGTGTGTATATATATATTTAGCACAATAAAAAAATTAAAAAAGAATAAGGGAAAGAAAATGGAGTTTTTAAGCAAGAGAGTGACATGATCAGATTTACACGTAACAAGATTGCTGTGGTTCCTGTGCAGAGTGGAGAGACCCATCAGGAGCCTCCTGCAGACGACAGAGGAGGGGGATAGTGCTTTAGAAAAGGGTTGTACATGGGAGAAGATAATGGGTATCATTTATTAAGTTCTGGCTTCACTTCAGATCTGCTACTCAGACATATGCTTTTGGGTATATCCCTTACCCTGAGTTCAGTTTCCTTGTCTGTAACATAATAGGGGGTAAGAGTAGTCCCTAGGAGTTCTGGTGGTACAGTGGTTGAAGTGCTCAGCTGCTAACCGGCCGCTCCTAGGGAGAAAGATGTGTCAGTCTGCTTCCATAAAGATTTACAGCCTTGGAAACTATGGGGTAGTTCTCTACTCTGTCCTATAGGGTCATTATGAGTTGGAATTTACTCGACAGTGGTGGGTTTTTTTGGTTTTTAATAGTGTTCCCTATGACAAGGGTTGTTTTGGGCATGGAATGAGTAAAATAGATAAAGTACTAAGCATGTGCCAGCAGATAGTAAATGCTATTAATTATTCTCACCATTATTCTGTTGAGGAAACAGATTACAGAAGGCCAGACAAGTAGTGAGTGTGAACTCACAGTGTGTCCCTCCAAAGCTAATATTATCTCCTCATTCTGCACCACGCTGCCTTCTGGTGTGGAGGAGAAATGCCCAGCTAGCTCAGCAGGAGCTGTAGACCATTTCTTCACTTAACCTGTAGGAAAGAACTTTCAGTTCGGGGCCAAGAGGAGGATAGGAAGCAAAACAAACTAAAAATGATGTCTTGACTGATTCCTGGCCAAGCCTGTTTAAAAGATCCCAACTCTGCTTATGATATGGGGAGACAGCTCAGGAGTTAAGTTTGTGAGAGTCCTTTTGGAAGCCCTGGACACCAGCAACTTCACACTGACCCAGAATCTCATGTAAAAGTAAGGTAGAAGAGGGATACCAGTAACCAGTTGTGACTCACGTGTGTCAGAGTAGAACTGCACTCCATAGGATTTTGAAGGTGTTACCTTCCAGGAGCAGATTTTCCAGGCCGTTCTTCTGAGGTGCCTCTGGGTGGGTTTGAACTTCCAACCTTTTGGCTAGTCATCAAGTGCTCAACATTTGCGGCACCAGGTACTCCTTAGAAAAGGACTAGTCTCCAAGAAAACCTTTGCTGCCTAGGAGGGGGAGACTGACTCAGTCCCTGGGAAACAGTATATCTGCTGTTCTTACAAAGACCCTGGGTGGTGTTACCCAGACTGAGTCCTTAACTTCAGAGCGTGGGAAAAAGTTTGACTTTGGACCTCACTCCAGAGTATCCTTCTGGTTCAGGGTAGGCATTGCCAATTATATTTACTATTTCTGATTTCTTTTGACAGTGAATGGCATTTGGACATCTAAACCTTTTACTCACACCTGGTTCTAATGGTGCATGTGCCCATACATTTCTTTGCTGGTGGGCTAAGAAACATTGATATGAAGCTAAACAATGCAAATAGTCCTGAGCTAGCATTTTGGCTTTGGAACCTTCCGGGAGCAGGAACTCCATCAGTTTGTCCTGACAGGGTGTGTTAAGAGGCACAGATAAGTGCTACATCCTGTAAACTATATACTTCAACTACACAGGCTTCTGTATCTCTGCCCTGAGAAAGGATCTTCTGTGTACTTTTCGTCATCACCCTGTTGACCAGCTGCCTCTATTGAGTGTTCACAGTGTGACTTGCCAGTGAGTTAAAAAAGCAAAAAGGAAATTGCTTTTTGCATTTTCTTTTAATGCAGAAGGGGATCTTTTAAACATGCTTGGCCAGGAATCAGTCAAGACATCATTTTTAGTTCATTTTCCTTCCTATCCTCCTCTTGGCCCTGAACTGAAAGTTCTTTCCCAAAGGTTAAGTGGAGAAATGGTCTACAGCTCCTGCTGAGCTAGCTGGGCATTTCTCCTCCGCACCAGAAGGCAGCTTGATGCAGAATGAGGAGATAATGCATGCCAATCTTTGTATCAGATCTTCACACACTTTGAAAGGCTATAACAAAAAATATGCTTGTTGATACTAAACAGCAGTTATTAAAACTAAAAAAAAAACTTCTAAATTTATATGCATTATTTATATGACTTTTATATAACTCTTTTTAGTAGATCCCTAAAAAAAGAACATGTAAGTCTCATCATTTCAGACTGCTTACTTGTTTCTCATGTCCTCAGAAATAGGTGTATATGTTTTAATATCAGTAGAAGTTATATTTTATATCAGAGTTCACTAACTAGTGGTTGTAGACTGATTCTGGCCCATATATTAGTGTCAACATTTCAAAATTAATTGTCAACAATTAAAAATAATAGAATTTCATATAAAATTTCAAATTTCCAGCTTCTCTGAAAAATCCAAATTCTTAGCAACATTGGGCCCAAATTCCTGCCTGGCCACAACTAGCTGGTGCTGAGTAGTGGTTGCCCCCTGTAGATGGGTAATAAGCTTTTCAACGGCACAGTCCTCAATCTCCCTGGTTTTTAATAATCTTCCAGCCTTACTCATTTGAAGTTCCTGCAGTGGTGCTTACATATTTCTGGCGAGATTGTAAATCAGTACAACTTAAATGATGGGCAATTTGGCAATGTTTTTCAAATTGCAAATGCATATATCCTTTGACAAGCAGTTTTCTTCTAGAAATCTATTCTTATAAATTTATAGGTATACTCACATATTTGCAAAATTACATAAGAATAAGGTTATTAATTTAAGCACTGTTTATGACAGCAAAATATTAGAAACAGTCTGTCTATAGATTTAAAACAACAACAAAACAGTTGCTCTAAAGTCATCTCCGACTCATGGTGACCCCATGTGTGTTGGGAGTAGAATTGTGCTCTAAAGGGTTTTCAATGGCTGATTTTTCAGATGTAGATCCCCAGACCTGTCTTCCAAGGTGCCTCTGAGTGGACTGGAACCTCTAACCTTTCTCCTAGCAGCTGAGCACATTAATTGTTTGTACCACCACCACCCAGGGACTCCATCCATAGAGAGAGAATTGGTTAAACACACACACACACACACACACA
>NW_004443973.1:16316665-16326356 GCF_000243295.1 Trichechus manatus latirostris
ACACACACACACACACACACACCCCAGCCTACAATGGAATACTGTGTAGCTATTAAAAAAAAAGAGAATGAGGAAGCTTTTTATGAATTGATATGGAGTGATTATAAGATATATTATTAAGTTAAAAAAAAGGAAAAGTTTACAACAATGGATATTGTGTGCTGCCATTTGTATTAACAGGCTGAGGGAAATATGTATATGTATTTGACAGTTTATGCATAAACCATCTCTGGAAGAATATACAAAAAGCCCATAATATTGGTTGTCTCTGTGAAAGGAAGCAGGTAGCTAAGTGATGGAAGTAGGAGAGCTCATAGTCACAGAAAACCATTTTGTACCTTTTGATATTTTAAACCATGTCACCTATTTAAAAAATAAATAAATTTCCTGCTTGGCATCTGTAGATGTCTGCATTTACAGTGCAATGTATGCACAGCAGTGAGGGATTGTGCCTCACAAAATTTTAAAATTAGAAGAGTTTTTACTAAGAGTTATCAAAGGGACGTCTGAGTCATGAAACTGTTACTGTTGTTTTTAACGTTTCCTCTGTAAAGCTGCACAGACTTAGTTTCAGGCCTTAAATCATGCCTATTTTCAGCTTCCCTGAAATCAAAAGAGTATCCTGTGCCATATCAATTAAAGTGAAATGTACTTTCAATTAAAGGTGTTAAGTATGAGTCTGAAGAGATTAATTCTTTATAAAAGGATGACCTTCAGTAGTTAGATCCAATTAGGCATTTTTCCAACTGTATTTCATCTTGATGGGACAAGTCTACTGCTCACAATCACTGTGATCTTTTCAAAGGCAAGTATTTTAGGTTCAGAGTCATAAAAGAATTACTTGACTAGGCAACCTGTATAACTTGAGCCACAGTTGATATTGTAGAGATTATGGGAGTTGGATATTACTTTTGAAGTATTAATATTTAAAGCATCAGGACATGCATGATGGTATTCTAAGTATAGTACATACATCTCCTCTCATGGCCTTAATAGAACAAATTAATTTAGACACAACTGACCAAAAGGAAGACGGGAAAGGAACAATGACACAAGTCAAATTCCTTTTTTATCTTTTTTTCACGGAAACATTTCATTATTAAATATGCTATAAATTCTTACTGCCCTAGTGACTTTTTTTTTTTTTCAATTGCTTTAATTGTTCTAATTCAACCTTTTCTGATATACAGCACTCAAAGCCAAGGCTATTAAAAAGTAGTGACTGCTGGATGATCTTTTCATGGTAACATGGAAAGTCTTGGGGAGTATTGTTCTCTCTCAAAAGTGAAAGGAATTGAGCATTTCTATTTAATATTGGGTATTTCCATTACAGTATTGTTGTTCCTCACTCTAGCACTCATGAAATTTGCAAACTTGGAGAAGCCATTGAATGTACTCACCTAAAAAATGAAAGCAGGTTATTCCTACTTTGGATGTATCAAAGGTTGATTGTTGGAATCAAATGAGATCATTCATATGATATCTATAAATATATGTCATATATATGATATATATGTGTAGGTAGTCCCTGACTTATGTCATATTCTAGTTATGACAAACTGCACTTACAACCATCTGTGTTTTTTTTTCCATCTCATTAGTAGTGTGTACTACATACAGTATTGCAGCATGTAATTTGCTGATGTTATCATTCTCAGATGTTCACTCACGGATGTTCAAAGACCAGATTTATACGGATACTGATAATAAAAGGCAATAATAATGAAAACTAAAAAAAAAAAAAAGGTATTCAACTTGCGATGGAATCGTCGGAATGGAACCCTATCATAAGTTGGGGCTACCTGTATAATCAGTGTTTCTCAAAGTGTGGTCTGGTGACCTCTGGGGGTCCTTGAGATTCTTCTAGAGGGTCAATGAAGTCAAAACTATTTTCACAGTGATATTAATAAATTATTTGCCTTTTTGCTTTCATTCTCTCACAAGTGTACAGTGGAATTCAGCTGGGCATATGGACATGTGATATTGTAGCAGATTGAATGCAGAAGCAAATTTAAGAATCCAGTAGCAAATTTAAGAATCTACCTGTCTTCTCTTACACTAGACTTTACAGAGATTTACAAAAATGAAAATAAAACAATGCATTCTTTTCAATGACTTTTTTTTGTTTCAGAAAATAAAGTTATTTTTCATAAAAATATTTTATCTTAACATGCAATGGGTTAGTTTCATTTTTAGATAAATTAATAAATATTTTTAAATTCCTGTCTTAATTTCTAGTACAGTAAATATTGATAGATGGAGCCTATATAAACAAAAGCTCTTTAAGAATCCTCAATACTCTTTAAGAATCTAAAAAGTTCCTAAGACCAAAAAGTTTGAGAACCGCTGGTAGACGTGAAAGAACCACGTCAATTGTGGTTACAGTGGCAGTTTGCTAAGGGATTTAGGCTGTTTAAACAATGCAGCATGCAAACAGTCCTCCCACTGCAGACATCGATTGTTAATGGCATGCTTCAGCTCCCTGGTAGAGCTGCTTAATCTGGGGTCCAAGATGATCTCTGAACTCTCTAGAATTGTCTGAAATTTCATGTGTAGGCCATGGGTCTGGTTTTTTAGGCTAAGGAGCCACACTTTTCACAGCTTTCAGGTTCTCAGAAGGTTCTAAAAGAAGCACAGCCACAGGAATTCTGAAGGTCCCCTAGCCCTGTTCCATCCCCAGGAGGAGTAATGATAAGGTCAAGATGGGGAAGCCTGAGCCAAGGTGCTGGCCGGAAACTTTTTGGTAAAGAGAAAAGCGGCTCAAGGCTCTCGTGTCTGTGGCTTGGGCTTTAGTGTTCCTTGTATTCTTGACCCTTTACTTGTGGAAAGGTGTTAGACTTGGGCCAGCTTTTCTAGACTCTCAGGAGAAAAGTGATCTTTGAGTTGGTACCATCCTTTGTGCATCCTTCTGAACCTTCTCATACCTTAATGTGGTAGGGTGTGGTAGAACATAAAGAACCAAGATCAGGCCATAGAACAAAAAGGGCCCAGAAAAAAGAGTTGCTGTGATTTGGGCACTGTTCATGCAGACCATGTGATATTATACAGAAATTTAGAGTACTAAAGCTGGAGTGCTCAACAGGATTAGATCAGGCTCTCCCAGCCCCTGTAGGAGGATACTCAGGAATTGGGTATTCAGCCATCTCTGTCTCTGTCTTGGAGATGGAGACTCTTGGCAGCTAAGCTAATAGTTAAGTGGGTCTAAATTGCTTGTGAAAATTACTGTTTAATGTTTCCTACTGCAGTTTCTTGAGATGTCTTTATTAACTTTCATTGTAGCATTTGTTGACGGTTACTCATAATATATAGTGTTCTCATGAGAATTAAAAAAAAATATCTAATTATAGCTCACTGCCCCTTATTATTGTATCTTGAAGTTAATATGAATGGGAAAAATCATATCTTAGATATTTAGTTGTTTCATATCTCTCCAGTGTCACTTAACTTTTGATTGAATATGTATGTGTATATATGTATATACATATATGTGTATATATTCCAGTTTTATGTAAGCATTTTATATTTACTTAAGTAAAATTTTGTGTATTTTGTGGTTAGTTTCACAACATTCAGATTTGTTTAAATTACACAGTTCATATCTTATGGACATTTTGTTCATGATTTAATGTATAGTTGCTGTCAAAAACGTTATCACTGTAATGTATAGATGCTGTCATAAACTTTTTCTTTAACTTTTAAAAATTATTTGATAAAATACCATTTTCCTAGGAAAATGTGAAAAATGCATGGAATATTATTTACTTTAGACTAAAGACTTCTGAAAATTTTAACTGTGAAATTCAAGGTTACCGATTTAGTGTTGTTGTTGTTATTAGGTACCATTGTTAGGTGTACTAAGTTAGTACAGATTGTATAAAATGAAGGTTTTATTTTTTGAACTTTGTGATATAAACATGTTCACATAGGTAAGTTCAATCAGTCAAACAAATCTCTTCCTTTATTATTGTCATAACTATCTCTTCCAGTTAAGGAGCTATTTGGAGGTAACTCAAAACTGTAAAATGCTGTCTACATATTAGTAGCATCTTATAAAGGTTAGAATACATTCGGTTTGATTAAACTCTGCTTCATTAGATTTTAATGTGCTGTATGTGATGTATTTCAGAAACTCCAGAAAGGAACTGAATGACATACGATTTGAGTTTACTCCAGGAAGAGGTAAGCTTTAATTGAAATTATTATTTTATTGCCACAAAAAGCATTTCAGAAATAATTACAAGCATGTAGTTATAATTTGCTGTTCAAAAACGAAGGAAAGAAGGAAGGAGAGAGGGTGAGAGGCAGGGAGGAAAGGAAGGATTTTCAGTAATTGTAAGAATTATGAACAGAACCAGTACTGACTGCATGAATCCCAGTGACACATGCTGTACAGTATGTGTGTATGTGTGTGTGTAAATAATATATTAGCTCAACCATGAAAATAAATACTGGCATAGTGATGCAGGGCCTAAAGGAGATTATGATGAGTGTAATGAGAAGCATACAGCATTAATGATGAGGGCTAAGCAGCAGAGGACTGTATCATGGAGAAAGATAAAGTACTTTGCCTGTCTTGTCTCAGGTCAGATTATAGGAAGCCTGTACTGAATAGTGTTTGTGACCTCTATTTGCCGTAGGCACCACTGGTAAACTTGGTAGGAACAATGCCAGTTTTGGAGCTGAATACAATTTTAGTATTTTATATAGTTATTACAATTGCTTAAACACTATTCTGGTTGCTGTTTAAGCTCCCGTGTGTCACGGAACCATGTATTACTTCTTGGTATCCCCAGCACCTGGCAGAGAGCCTGGCACATTGGAGAGGCCCAAGTAACCGTGGTTAACTAATGGATAAATAACATATGCAGTCTCTGGAGACCACAAGACTAGTTGAAAAAAAAATTTTTTTTATTATTTCCCTTATTTAGTTTACAACTAAAACAACATAGAGAAGTAAAAATCAGATTTTAATACTAAGCCTGTAACTCTTTTCCATGGCCCGTGGCTTCATATTTTTATGTACATGAAAACAGCTTCCATGTCCACATTGAATACCTATATAAAATACATCAGTTTCGTGTATTTGAATTTATTAATATATGTAAGCTAGTAACAGTCTGCATTTGTTTATTTTATGTACTGGAGCTCCACATAAAATTTAATTTGATTTAAAAAATTGTATATGCTAAAATTTTGAAAATTTTAAAGAGCAGGAATTTCTAGTTTGATCTCCAGCCGTTCAGCAAACTGCTTTGAACTCCCTGTGATCGTGAGCTGTGAGATGCAAACTTAGTTGCCTACAGGAGCCAGAAGGAATGGTGAGGGCTTAAGAAAACTGGACCAAAAAACAAACAAACAAACAAAACAAAACAAAACCAAACCCACTGCCATTGAGTCAATTCTGACTCATAGCAACCTTATAGGACAGGGTAGAACTGCACCATAGGGTTTCCAAGGCTGAATCTTTGTGGAAGCAGACTGCCACATCCTTCTCCTGTGGAATGGCTGGTGAGTTTGAAACGCTTACCTTTCAGTTAGCAGCCAAGAGTTTTAACCACTGTGCTATCAGAGCTCCTTGGAAATCACAGAGTCCTGTCTAAATACATTCACATTCTGTTTTTTGAAAAACACATTGCCAGCCAAACTATTTTTGTTCCTGGGCCAAATGTGGCCATAGACTTATGGGTCACTGATCTGTAGTTTCTGCAAGCACAAAGATTTAATGACTCCCAGTGTATTTGTGGAGCCCTGATGGTGCAGTCGAAATCAACTCCATGGTAGTGGGTTTTCAGTGGGGGTGGTACAGTGGTTAATAGGCTGCGACCTGAAAGGTCGGCGGTTTGAATCCACCAGCTGCTCCTTGCAAACCCTATGGGACAGTTCTACTCTGTCCTGTAGGGTCACTATGGGTCAGAATCGACTCGATGGCAACAGGTTTGGTTTTATTTTTTTTTTTGGTTGATGGTGCAGTGGTTAAGAGCTCAGCTGCTAACAAAAAGGTTGGCAGTTCGAATCCACCAGCCGCTCCTTGGAAACCCTATGGGGCAGTTCTACTCTGTCCTATAGGGTCGCTATGAGTGGGAATTGACCCAACATCCACAGATTTGGTTTTAGTTTTAGTGTATTTGTATTAAAATAACATATGAAGTATCTTTCACCAAAAAAAATGCAAATAGGACTCTAACAAAGTTGCTAATTGTTCTTTCATTCTGAAGACATCCATCTTTGACAACTTCAGAGTTGGTCTCTGAAACTGAAAAGTCCAGTTAATGTTATCAAAGACCTGTGTTTTGTCATAATATAAAAATATTGACCAAGCAATGCTGTGATAAAATCCAGTAATTATATAACATATTTCAAGTACAGTAAGTTGAATGAACAGATTCTTATTTTAAGGTTGTTTCTTTTCATCTGATTGTTTAAAATTGACTATGACATTAAAAATCAATTGTAATTTAAAGAAGTAACAAAGAAGTGAATTTCTGAGGGGAGAATTTTTGTGGCTAAGATGGTCCTATCAGCATTCCTGAGCCATTGTGCTTGCTCTGGCAGCCTTATTTGCCAGCGTTAGGTTAAGAGTCTCTGCCTTTGTTGCCCAGACAGAAACCATAGTGTCGGCTTCCTGGTGATAGCCGGCATTCACTGGGCAGCTGTGCACTGGCTGGATAGTAGCAGAGGCACCAGGTGTGTATCACAGTACCTCTGTGATTACTGATGCTGTCTGCATTTCAGACATTGTCTGCAGTAAACCTCTGCATGTACACCACATGTGTATATGTTTGCACTGTGTCTGCACTTGAATATGTATATGTGGCATAAAATACATAATATAAGCATAGAAAGTATTCTCTGTCCTCATTTTAAGAATAAGCCCTTTGTGTTTATCATATTGCTGTATGCTCTCAAAATTGGACATTAACATATGATCTTTTAAACTTATTTAGATATCAGGAATGTTAAGCAGCTTGAAGAAAAATAAATTACTAATGAAACAGTTACCTTCAAGTGTCTGTTTCAGACTGTTACTGATATCTGACCTATGTGCGTACAAAATGACTACTTAATGACACAAGCACAGAAACTTTCTCATTTTGGCTAGCCAGTGTGACCCGTTTTCCATTTTAATATGACTCATCTGGTTCCTAGGAGTCCTGAAAATAGTAGGAGACCCTGTACCCTTCAGTTGTTTGGGAATGTCACTTGCTAGTCCTCAATTTGGCTGTGTTTGATTATTAAAATTTCAACCATCTCCTGTGATTGTAACCCCTTACTCAAGTGTAAGATCGTATTGATGTGTGAGAGATGGTGCTAACACATCCAAATGCTTTACAAGATGATCAATCAGTAGAAATGTAATGACTGCCTACTGTGTGCCAAGTGCCTGAGTACCCACCAAAACCAAACCTGTTGCCATCTAGTCAGTTCGGACTCATAGAGACCTTGCACTTTAATTCAATATGCGTCTTTTCCTGAGATTCATTTGGCATCCAGGAAGATGGAGATTATGAGGCTGGATGTTCTTGCAGATGTTATAAAGATAAATTGCATTCAGAGCAGAGCCTTTCATGTGATGCTGCCCTGGGTACCATGCTATGGGGCCATTTGATCATTAAGAGATTTTTATAAGATGTTTCTTGAATTTTTGTCCGTATAATCTCTTCGCCAAGACCCAAGATAAACCCACATTACGTGGAATTCCATAGATTAGTAAAATTCTTTTTTTTTTTTCCCATTTACTTCATTGTATTCTACTTTGTTATGAAACGGAATCAGTAAAATGATAGAATACCATGATTTCTCTGAAAGTATGAATGATGTACATTGAGTCTCAAGCTTTTATTGGCGATTAGGGAAACTGGGCCAGGCATGAAGGGAAGAAAGAGCATATACAACAGTGTAAGATATGATTCACATAATCTTTGGCTGATGCATCATCATCATCACAGCTACCATTTATTATGTACTCACTGTGTGTCAGACACCAGGCTAAGCACTTCACAGCCCAAGAATTGTGAATGATAATTACACCTCCAGCTGCACATACACATATACCCACACACCCAAGCACACTTACATAATTTGAGGTACAGATTAAGCAAGGAAACCAGTCTGTGTTGAGGGCAGCCTTTGGCATGACAAACCACAATTCAGTTTGGATGCTTGTTCGATTCAGCAGCTCACTATCAGATGTTCCCTGACTTTCGGAGACACTTAGGTCAAACCTCCATCTCTGTTGCCACTGGCTGCTGAGTGGTGTTTTTTGTTTGTTTTGTTTTGTTTTTGTCCAATTATGGTTATGTATGCTTGTAAGAACATCAGAAGGCCATGGGGACCAAGTCATCCTCCTTGTAAAAACACAGAAGTTTGCAATGATTCTTTTGAGCACATTGTAATTTATCAATTTCCCTTTACAAAGTCTTGAAAAAGACTTCTCAGTGTTATCGTGTTCATTCATTACCTTTCAATTAAGTAATTTCAGCTATATTCACTTGCTGCAGCCTGTTTAATCCCATCTTTATGAGATTGCTAATTCCTGTCACTTATCATTGAGAAACTGTATTATTTTAGTCAACCACATTTTCTAAGATAATGAATCTGTTGCTATCAAATGATCAATATCATGTTAAAGGAGTTTCTTAATAGCGTAAATTTAAATGGCTCATTTTAATAGTCCAACAAGCTCATAGAATGTTTGTACCAAATATAAGGTGTATCAGACTCTACCCTTTCAACCTTTGGCATAAATCTGTCTCATTAGCAACTAATGATAGGAAAGATTTGAAGATGGCTGGAATTAACCTTGGCAAGAAAGGAAAGCTGTGTCCTAGGGAACTATTAAGAGAGAACTTCTAGAGGTGCATTTGCAGATTGATTCAGATGATAACCAGAGGCCAAATGTTTCTTGGTTCACCAAAACTGAAAAAATAATTTTGTGTAACTTCTACTGAGTAAATAGCAAGATGAAAATTGTGCATGAAAATGTATTTCAGGTTGCCTCTGATTTTTCCTCCTGATAGAATCTGAATTGTTGAATTAAAACACATGTGGGTGACTTTAGTAAATGAAAGATATATATTTTACATTGCACTGGGTTGTTGGTTTTTATTTTATGATTGCTAATACATATTCATTTCACATTTGGACAGATACGGCAGATGGTGTTTCTCAGGAGCTCTTCTCTGCTGGCTTGGTCGATGGCCATGATGTAGTTATAGGTAAGTCATCTTTTAGTATGCAGTGTCATTTTGTTGATACATCAAATGGAAATACATTTAGAAACAAAGATTTTCATAAAGGAAAACTTCACTCTATGGATTTTGGAAAAATTTTTTTCTTGAATTCTTACCTTGTATAAAGAAGTCTAAGAATCATGTTTAATTTCCCTTTTGAAAGAGCTTTTAATTTCTTTTCTCTTTTTTTATTGTACTTCAGGTGAAGGCTTACAGAACAAATAGTTTCTCATGAAACAGTAGTACACGTTGTTTTATGACATTGGTTAACAACCCCACAACACATCAACACTCTAACTTCTCAACCTTTTTTTTTGGTGAAAATACACATAGTCAAAGGTACATACACCATTTCAAAAATTTCTACATGAACAGTTCAGTGACATTGACTATGCTCTTCCAATTGTGCTGTTATTCTCACTTAAGATGAAGGCTTACAGAACAAAATAGTTTCTCATTTA
>NW_004443973.1:16328214-16353911 GCF_000243295.1 Trichechus manatus latirostris
GATCAGGTGACCGTAGGTGGATGGATTTACATCTGTGTTCTCAATTCTGTTCCATTGGTCAATGTATCTGTCGTTGTACCAGTACCAGGCTGTTTTGAGTACTGTAGCTGCATAGTAGGTTCTGAAGTCAGGTAGTGTGAGTCCTCCAACTTTATTCTTCTTCTTCATTAGTGAAAAAGCTTTTAATTTTTATGTAGGTATGTCTCATTTATCTGGACATCATTTATTTGATGAGGGACCTCAGTTATGGCAACTATAGCAAAGAGCCTAAAAGTAAGACCCAAAAGTCCATGACATAGCAAAAAAAAGATGTTATAAATTCCATGCACAAAAGTACTGGAACCTCTGAGGTCCTTTCTTAGAGTTTCTCGTTCTTTCTTTGGACCCAGTTCTAATAAATTTAGATGCCAGTGTTTCCCACCCCTCAGCAATATTCATCATAAAGTCTTAAGGTTGGGACCTCAGAGGTCATTCAGACCAGTTCTTTCATTAGCTAAGGAAACAGAATCCTAGAGAGGTTCAGTGGTTTGTCCAGGGTCGTGAGACTGGGCTGTGGTAGAGACAGGCCTGGACCCCTGATTGCTTCACTTTGAGACCACAGCTCTTTCTACCACTTTTAAAATCAACAGATACCTACCTGGAGAAGGGAGAGCCTGCCGGATATAGGCATATTGAGAGGAGCAGGAAATACTGCTAAACCTCCTGACAAAGGAGGTGGAAAGCTCTCAGAGGCAATCACAGTCACCTAAGGAAGAGTGTAGTCTGGAGCTACCTAGGATAAGGTGAATAGTGCCACACTCCTTAGCAACCTCTGAGTTCATAAAGATTTTATAATGCAGTCCGTTGCTAGATATTCATAATGATGACCCTAAGTGATCAAGATTAGTTGACATTATATCATAATGTTAATTATAATTATGGTATACTAATTACATTGTTAATTATAGTAACATTCTGTTAATTAAGAGAATGTGTATTATGATAAAATTTTCTTCAAAAATATTCAAACCCAATTTGATGTTTGCATTGACATGCTCCTCATAAAGGACACATTATAACTTAAAAAAAAACTCACTTATTTGTGATAAATTCTTTCCCAGTAATGCTGGGGATGTGACTGCGAGGGACAATGAGGGAGGGAGACATATACACATATAAGCATAATTTGTTCCTAGAAATTACAGATCATTATAAAGTGAATTATTTTATTTAAATAAGAGTAACTGGGTTTATAGTGGGAGATTAGGATCCTGACTAAAGAAATCAGGATGTGTAATTGATACACAAATGATATGTTGTAAATGCAAAGATATAATTAGAAAAAAATTGAGTTATTCTTCCCATTAATTATGCATGGACTATACACAGTGATTTTACAAGGAAGCTGATTGCTCTGGTAAATGGTGTACGTGTATATATATCCTTATATATCCTGTCTTTCTCACTTGCCTTTAAAATCTTGTGTGATCTCATGACCAGCTGGGTTTTTACTGAAGTTTTCTCATCTAATGTGAGGGGGAGACAGAAAAAAGGTCAATTCCACTTTAGTGTCTACTTTAAATTCCCTCTCAGAGTTCTTTATGTTAACCTAACAATTCCTTGATAAAGGTAAATACTTTGATCCTTATTAAAAGAAATAAGCACACACCTTTGTATCTTAGTTTACCCGAAGAAATAAAGAGAAGAATAAATGGCTAGATCAAGATATAGTTCCCATGCTAAACAGCCAAAGCTAAAAATTAATTAGTGGAGTAAAATAATAATGAAAAATCTGTTTTTAAGTACCTGCTTGAACCTCCTATTGGGTAAAAAGTCAAGGATCAAATAGTCCTTTGATTTGAGCTGATCCCTGGCAGGTGGTAGGGAATATGAAGAATAAAAGAGATTCCTATAAAGGCATTAGGTCACATCTTTTGTGAAACATGATCTTGCCTCATGCCTACAGTCTTATTTAGTGTACTTCTTTTTGCCCCAGTCCCAGTCGAATCTAAGCTAGGGACATTTTTTACTGTTGAATTTTTAAAAAGCAGAAATTAAGGCATAGTTCATGTACATCTTACTGAGTCTGTTTTAAATACCGTACATAATCAGAAAACTTCGTTTTTCTGTGCCTTAGTAATTATCCTTCTAAAATGGTTTTATCTTGCCTTGTTTTCTCTTCTGGAAGCTTCAGTATTCATATGTATAGAGTAATGGAATAAAACCAGGCATATGCCTTATAAGCGTTACTAAAAATGCTTCAGTGCACATCACACCGAAGAGTTTACAAACTACCTTTGCATATTTTCTTTGATCATCACATTAGTTCTATAAGGTAGAGATAACAGGTTGTTTTTAATTACCTGTGGGCAAAAGAAGTGTCAGGTATTGCAACTTACAGTGGTCCTTAAACTTGGGTCTTGTTACTCCAACCCCAGAGCTCAACCCTGACCCTGACACTCCGTATACAATTTATCTGATATCTTCAGTCTTTAAAAGTAGACCCAGATCATTTTAAATGACAGTGGTGCTTGTGTCTCTTGAAAAATAATAATAATAATAATTTGTCCTTGTTTTTTCTGTTCAGTAGATATTGTTTCATGTTGTAATTGTTGACTATTTGACAAACAGATAAAATGTGTTTGATCCTGTCCCCTCTAACCCGTCCCAGCTGTTGTCTGCTCCCTCCCTCTTCATCTTTACTAGATATGTCCCATCAACATACAGATATGTTTTTATTTCTCCAATCTTAATGAAGCCCTCTCTTGACCACACTTCCCTTTATAGCCATTTCCCTCCATTCCCCTAAACTTATGAACAGAATTGCCACTGACTTCAGTTCCTTCCCTACCACTGTCTCTTGTACCGACTCCAGTCAGGCTTTTGACCTCCCACTTCCACTCAAACTGTTGTTTTCAGAGTTATATCTCGAGGAGGCAGATGGAATGGCAAATACTAAGGAAGGTATGGCTGGAGTGGCGTGAGCAAGGGGGGTAGATACAGAGTATGGGGTAGGAGAATGACCCACGTTTCTAAATCCAGTGGTTAATTCTCAGTCGTCATTTTACCACACTTAACAGCAGCACTGAGCAACTGACCATGCCCTCCTCCATGACAAACTTTCTTCTCTTGGCTTTTAAAGATTCTACGTTCTCTGTTCTCCTTCCATCTCACTGGTGCTTCCTTTTCAATCTTTTTTGCTGGTCCTCATCATCTGTCTGACCTGCAGATATTGATGTGCCCAAGGACTCTTTCCATTGATTGCCTTTTTTTTTTTTTTTTTTGTATTCACTTACTCTTGGTGATCTCATTTAGCCTCATGGTATTAAGTATCTTCCATTCGCGAACTCTCAAATATGTATCTCTGGCCTAGACCTCTCCTTTTAATTCCAGGCTCCTAGCCAGCTCTCTTTTTTGGCATCGTCCCTTAAATGTCTGCGTCTCAGATTTAATTTAACATCTCTGAAACCTGGTCCCTGGAGTTTGAAGGAAATATGGCTATAGTCTTGCACTGTCATTTGATATCAGCTCCATCATTCCAGGTGCTCACGCCAAAAACCTGGGAGTGGTCTTTGACTTTTCTGTCTCATACCCCACATCCAATCTCTCAGAATGTACCCAAGATCTGGCCATAAGTCACCACCTCTCTTTCCATTCTATTTCAAGCCCCTCTCATCTCTTAGTTGAATTATTGCAGTTGCACCATACCTGGTCTCCCTGCTTCTGCCCTTGCCTCCCTTCAGTCTATTCTCAGCATCCGGAGAGATCCAGGTAAAAAGTAAGTCAGACATATGGGATGTCCAGAATGAAAAAGTCCATACAGTCAAAAAGTAGATTAGTGGTTACCAAGGGATGGAGGAAGGGGGGATGACTGCTTGTGGGTATGAGATTTCTTTCTGGAGTGATGAAAATATTCTAGAATTGGAAGGGTGATGTTGCATGACCTAGTGAATACACTAACAACCACTGAATTATGTACTTTAAAAGGGTGGATTTTATCATATGTGAATTATATCTCAATTTAGAAAAAGTAAGTGAAAACACCCTAATGTTTTCCATCACACAAAGACCTCTCAGTGGCCTACAGTCCACAATCTGTCCCTGTTTCACTTCTCAGACCTCAGAATCTTCTGCTTTCACCCTTGTTCGCTTCATTTCAACCACTCCACTCCAGAAACAATTGCTGTTTCTTCTGCCAGGATGCTCCTTCCCCAGAGACACATAAACTCACTGCCATATCTACTAGGGTTGTGCTTTAATATTACCTCCTCCCAGGGGCCTACCCTAACCAGTCTACTTAAAATTGCAACCCACCCCCAACTCCCTACCTTCTTCCTCATGTTATGATTCTATTTAGTCTCTCCCCATCTAATAGGTTGTCTCATTTATTTACTTTGTTAATTATATAGCTTTTCCCCTTGAACATAAGTTTCTTGAAGGCCAGAATTTTTATGTTTTGTTAACGGCTATGTTCCCAGTGCCCAAAACTGGTTATATCACGTAGTAGGCACTCAGTAAATGTTTATTAAAGAGAAACAAACTCTATTTTGAAATACACAAATGTCTAACAGTTACTTTTGAAACAAAGGCCATTTTAAATGTTGGATTTCATTATTTTAAGGGTCTTACTTTCAAGATTGCAAAATTCAAATAACATTTGCAAATATGAAACAGGCTCACCTCATGAATGCTGTTTTAAAGGTCTAATTCAACTTAGAACACTAACATATAGAGGTTTGAATGAAATTTTATGTATTTTTTTTCAGCTTCCATAATATAAAATAGCTAACATTAAATTGATTAAAAATCTTTTATTTTCCCACCAGAATTTTGTTGTTGTTGTTGTTGGAGTAAATGCTCATGGCAACATGAGGAAGCGGAAAAAAGCAATAGCATATGTTATGGAGCAAGAATGTTACAGTTTTAACTGTAATAGTAGCAAATATAGCTTTCAAAAAAATCTTGCATACCTAGCTTCAGGGTAATCTGCCTTTAGTGTGCGATCCTTTACAAAGCAGAGTTGGTATTGAAGAAGAGCCAGTATAGCCACGTGGAGTGATTGCTTTTGTGCAGAGGCAGAGCAGTGCAGAAATTAAAATGCAGTGTTTGTAGACTGAAATAAATCCACTTCAGTTGTGCTTAAATGCAGCACTACCTTAGGCAAGAAACAGGAAACACTTCTAGGCCTTGTGTAATTGGAAACTGATAAGATTGCAAGACATCCTGGATAGATGTTGGTTTAAAAAAAAAAATAAGTTAACTTTGCAAGATGAAAGACTATATGATATACATCTGTAAATTTGCTTATCTTCCCTGGCTGGCCTGGCTGAGAAGTGGAAATATACCAGACCTGAGTTTACATTCCAGTTGTTTCAAAGAGAAATCCTAAGGATGACTAATAGTAACTCTGCTTAGAAACTGGTTTCCTTTGTCTCCTGATTAAAAAACAGCCTATTAGAAGTCTTCTTTTTTTTGCAGTGGATGTTGGGCAGGGGTTGGGGCGGTTGGGATGGGACTAGTATGTGCTATGAAGAAGAAAACAAAAATTCTGAATTCTGTTCAGACTTTGTGATTGATATTTTGGACTCTCTCTTTAATGGGTTTTTGAACCTCAGGAACAGAGGAAGCAACACCTGTAAGTATGTTCAGCTAGCAGCTGCCTGGTCTCCTCAGAGCCTGCCCCTACAAAGCTGCTGAACGCTGATCAGCAAGGTCCATGCAGAAGCCAGGAGTCGATGTCAGTGAACACGGGAGAAAAAGCTGGCTGGAGGGCCACCTTCCAGACAAATGCCTACTAACTGCCTCTTGCCGTGTTTTTATACCACCACTTCCTCCTGGCTTGGTAACAACGTATGTTTATTTCCTTTAAGTGAAATTTAGAGACAGATGTTGGAATTTCCATTTTCTGAGAAGGGAGCTGTGTTTCTGCATTTATTCCTACAATTTTCTTCGGATGGATTTTGAGCCTAGCTGACTAGTTAGCACTGAAACGAAAGCTAACATTAGCCATGTATGTTCTCATAGCTCTCTCACTGGACTTTGAACACACTGTTCTCGCCCCTCGGGTACTCTTTCTCTGCACATGCCCTTCAAGACTCACCAGAGAAGTCACCTCCATGAAGCCTTCTCAGATGCCTCCCTCTCCCTTCCAGAACCTGGAGGACATATTTTTCTTGTCTAGCATGCCAAAACCAACCAAACCTGTTGCTGTCAAGTTGATTCCAACTCATAGTGACCCTATAGGACAGGGAAGAACTGCCCCATAGGGTTTCCGAGGAGCACCTGGTGGATTCAAACTGCCAAACTTTTGGTTAACAGCCATAGCTCTCAACCACTGTGTTTCCCCAGCTTTGTGACATGTGGCTTTCATCCTACTGTACTTGCTGGTGGCTCTCTTATCTTTTTGTAGAGATTGAAGGTACCTTTAGGGCAAAGCCTGTCTTCTACTTTATTGATTCTCAACCATCCTTTGCCACACATAGGCACCTAATAAATATGTTGAATAAATAGATTTAATTTCATTTAGCTAGTTTAATCCCATTTTGCATAAATTGATAATTTACACAGTGCAAATATTATTATACCCTCTAAAAATGAAAGAGTAATTTACCATAATTGATTCTCTCCCCCCACCCCCCTTCAAGCCCTTCTTTCTCTCACTCTCTCAAAAATTGTCTTATCACATGACCTCTGAGTCCTGCCCCTTGGGAAGGAAATGTAATTGGTCTGGAGGGCCTTCTGTCTGTCCTCTAGGGCTTGCTGAGGTTGCAGTATTTCTCAAAGTATGGACTGCAGAATGCCTGCATCTGAATTTGATCTGGGGTGCTTATCAAAAATACAGATATCTGGATTCTACCCTAGAACTACAGTCTTGGGCATAGTGTGGAAATCTACATTTTTAACAAGTATTTCAGGTGATTCTTATACACAATAGAATTTCATGGCTAGTTTCTGCTTGCAGTACCCTTTGGAGTCTGTTTTAGCTCATTCGATCACCTGTATCTTTCAGATTTCACTAATCTATCTGCTTTTCTTGATTCTGTTCTTCCTTTAAAAGACTGTTTTTAAAGCTCTGCCAGCAGTTAACTTTTAAAAATTGTATGTGTATGTGTGTGTGTGAGAATGATGGAGATGCTACATATATGGAAGAGTACAACTGGTATTCATTTTTACCATAATGGGTAGTTGTAGTGTTTATTAAAATTAATATTACTGTCCATGGTGCAGTACGTCCTCCAGGTGGCCTTCAGCTTTTATATTTCCATATAATGACAAAGTATCTTCGGGCTCAAAGGTATGCAAGCAACAGAATCTTTGCTCATTCATGAGCATATAGTTGGACATATGAAGTGCTTTGTTCTCCCAGCTATAGTCAGAGATATTTAAGTCTGCTGTAAGTGATTTGGAATTTATTGAGCAACAGTACACTGTGTATAGTAAAAGTCTTGGAAAAGAGTGAACATATTCTCTCTTATATTCAGTTCAGTGATTAATGCTGTGGTGATTACTGATGTTAAATTCAGTGGGAAAAAAACCTTGATCGACAAAATAGTGTCTGTATTATACAACCATACTGTGATCTTTAAATGGTCACTGGTAGTAAAAAGGAAGGAAACTCCTTACGCCCCTCCTTGAATTAACATTCTGTGTTTAGGCAGGCTTACGGTTAGTTGAATGAATTCAGTAATTACAGGCTTGTGATTCCTGATTGGTCCCTGGGTGGCACAAACGGTTAAGTGCTTGGCTACTAACTGAAAGGTTGATGGTTCAGAACCATCCAGAGGCACGTCAGGAGAAAGGATTGGTGATCTGCTTCTGAAAGGTCACCGCCTTGAAAATCTTATGGAGCACAGTTCTATTCTGTAATACATTGGGTCACCATGAGTTGGAATCGACTCAACAGTAACAGGTTTGGTTTTGATTCCTGATTAAAAATTGTATGTTCAGTTTAATACTCTTGGGAATTAGGAACTATAAGTGGTTTGGGAGAACTGTGCTATTTTCTTTGTATATTTTTACCAGAAATAAATTTTGAGCTGTTTAATATGGCACTGAGTTTTCATTCAGTACAGAATTTCCATTTTCCAAAAGCTGCCACTGACAACTTTATTGTAACTCGTTGTTCCTGGCTTCCCAGATACCTTTTTTTCTTTTTTCCTCCTTTTTTAAAACATCTTATTGAAGTGTTTATACCCTAAATAGGAAACTATGACATTAATAATTAAAAATTACTGTACAGAAATTATTTTTAAATGTTTATGAGTGATAGGATGGACTATCTGCTATAAAATACACCATGCATATTGAATCCTGATTCTAATTTCATTCAGATGAATGAATGACTATCATTTCGAGCTGAATTAAAATATTCAGCAATTGATACCCTTGGAGAGGTGGCAGAATCACAGTGTTGCTGTTTGCTCTGTGGTATTCTGGGAAACAGGCCTGAATAAATGTGCAGAGAGAGTACACACACACACACCACACACACACTCACACACACCCAACACTGATTTGGTTACATACCTGAGGGTTAATTTTTCTAAGTTTATTTAGTTATGACAGGAAGACAGATAGACTGAAGTAAAATGCATATAACCCTCACTTTAACAAAGTATTATTTTTATAATGTGGTCATCATACCTCCCTCCCCCAAAAATTCAAGAGAATTAAATAGAAGGAAAGATTTTCCTAGCAAACTAAGTCAGAAGCTAAGCTGCAAATATCTACTCATGTGATTGAACCCTCTGCCCCAGCCACCTTCTATGCTTAGTTATTTGTAAATTTTTATGTAAAATGATCCACTATCCAGATGAGGGTTGGCTGAACTGTTGTTTATAAAGAACTTCTGAGTTTTTTAAGATGGAGGGAGTAATTCAAAACTATCCTTCAAAATGTGGGCATCTGTTATTTCCAGGAAATTCTAGCATAAAATAATATTTGTAATTCCCCCAAAGATGTTCTCAGTTTCTGAATTACATGATTATGAATTAGTGCAGCAGTAAACCACATGGCAAGCCCTGATTTTCTAATTAACTCTGTCACTTTTTATTTATTTAGGAACTGTGTATCATCTTTAAAACCACTGGTACAGTTAGACTCCAGTTCAGATCTCTACTTAATTTCACTTACGTGAAAAAAGAGTTTGCCAGTGGATGAGTCTTAGATATCTACTCAGTGAAATTTTACTTTTCTCAATTCCTTTGAAATTTCTTGTTTAAATTAATCTGTCCTTTAACTCTAGAGTCAGATATGAACTAAGATTACAGCCAATCTAGTCAAACTTTCTGACTGTTGGAATAGAATGAACCTCAAAATGCCAGTTCCTACTTATGACAACAAAGCCTTTCTGGTGTAAGTAAAGTAGGCTGAGTCTGACACAGAAAACCTAGTCCATCAATAATTTACATTGTTCTAATACTACTAAGTGTGTAGTATAGTATTTAAATTAAATGGCTCATTAGTTGAAGAGTTTACTCCGTTAGTAAATTGGGCACCTTTGTCTGTAGCCTTTGTGTGTGTGTGTTTACCTACTTCAGAACTCTCTGGGCCTATGCAAATTTTAACTATTTCATCAATAGTACAATATTCTATATATAAGTAGATGCCCATTTGTGCTTGTTAATAGCAGATCTACCCATCCCAAACCAAATCTCTCTGCTGTTTTTTTGTTTGTTTGTTTTAATAGATTTTTTTTTTTTTTTTAGTCTCTGCTGTATTTTTACTACATTGGTTGAGAAAATAAAAGTTACTGCCTCCAACCAATTTCTTATATAACGGAAGATGGAGCCCGTTGTTACTCAGTTTAAAATAACAATAAAATAATTAAACCAGGAAGGAAAGCTAGGTGAACATTTTTAGACCCAGTGAAATTTTTAGGCTTATTACCAGTATTTTTGGCTTCATGTCTAATCATAATCTGAAATTTGATCCTATGTCTTATATTTGGTTACCATGTTTTAAAACAAAGAGGCCTTCTTGCTAACCCTAAAGAATTTCTAGTTCTTAATCTTCTACAAAGGAGCCCTGGTGGTGCAGTGGTTAAGAGCTCAGCTGCCAACCTGAAGGTATATAGTTCGAACCCACCCAGTGGCTCTGTGGGAGAAAAGACTTAATCTGCTCCCATAAAGATTACAGCCTGGGAAACCCTATGGGGCAGTTCTACTTTGTCCTGTAGGGTCACTATGAGTTAGAACCGACTTGATGGCACACAACAATGACAACAGCAGTCTTGTACAACTTAAATTTAGCATCAAAAACATTGTGTAAGAATGCTTTTACTGCAAATTCATTTTAAGACAACAAGAGACCTTAACTGGTCACATTCTAATAGATTGAAAGATTTATCCTTGTTGTCAGGGTTACACCTTCTCCATTATATCTTTGACATTTTTACCCAGTTTTGTTCATGAGCTCGTGTTTTCAGAAGCACCCACTATAGTGCGTAATTCATGGTAAACATTCCATAACTGGCAGATTTTCCTGTAGGATTCCATGTATGATTGGCCATAGACCCATCCAGGAGGAATTCATAGTCAGGAAAGTGTTTGAATCGCCATGGGTAGAAAATCACGGGCCTGGCTCTCCATCGATTCTTCCCACAGGACATACAGTATGGCAGAACATGAAGGAGCTCTCTGTTAGACTTGGAGAGCAGAACTTTTTTTTTTTTTTGCCTAATTTTTTAATAGTAAAATGTCCCCATCTCTACCTTAGGGAATTTGGGCAGCCATGAGAAGTATTTTTAACTCAAAATGAGTCCATCAGATTCAAAGCACCCTTTTAGTAATGGGCTCTTCAGAAGGGCTAACTTAGATTCTGAGACTTAGCATTTTGTGATTTTTGACTGAGTCTTTAGAAACTTAGTATGCTCATGACTGGTTTCTTCATTCAGTGGATGAATCTGGAGTCAAAATTCTGCTGTAAGATCTCTACACTTTCTCGTCTTTCTGTGATACGCAGGGTCAGAGGGCAGGCAAGGGTTTCAGAATTGCTTAGGCACTGGCCTTGCTTTCCTTCCCTTTGGGTTGGCTGTTAATTCCTCACATATTCTTCTCACTGTTTTGCTTCTAATTCTCGTAGTTGTCAGTAGAACTGAGTGACAAGGTGAGAGTGACATACAGTGGAAATTTAACATCTAATAGAAAGGTAGAATACAGGTCAGAGGACATGATTTGGACAGCATTACTCTCGGGAAGTATAAAAACGCTATAGATTATTCTGACTAATGAGCCTCTCAGCCCCTGACACTTTAGGCTTGCGGGAGTTCCTAAGATTAAAAAACAAAAATGTTGGCTTTTACTTTAATGCTTTTGAAAAATTTTATTAGATCAGGAGTAGGTATGAGAAATTAATTTCTGGTATTTTTTTTTTCACAATGGATTGTTTTACGTTAAAAGTGTAGGACTCTGCATTTAAAGTAACTCTGAACAGGGACTTTATATATGTTTAGCAATAATTAAATATAACAGCTTAACCTTCTTGCCATAATTTGAAATAGCCATGCACTCCACGTGTCTGTAGATTAAACGGTTCTTAGCCAATACTAGACGGCACCTAACAACAACAACAACAAAGCCAGTAATAGCAGTTGCTCCCCTGGGATGTTCCTAGGAGTCCCTGAAAGAAATATCCCAGGGGTCCTCAAACCGCTTCATCAGTGGTGCTTACCATGCGGTGGCCTCACTGGCTCTCACATGGCCCCTGCCCCAGAAGCTGCTTGAAGAAGCCACACCAGTGTCACCAGCTAGCGTGAGGGCCTCAGTGCCCACAACAGAGGGGCGCTGCTTCCAGAAGGATCCAGGGCTCTTCTGTTATTCAGTCAGAATGGTGCTTGCTTCCATACAGAAGTGGGGAGAAGGGCCTTCTCTCAGATTTTGTTACCCAGGCCTCGAAGCTGCCCTACTTCATTCATTCAGTAAATAAAGCATCTAAATTACTTTGTGCTGGGTACACCATGGTGAATAAAACAGACGAGGTTCCTGCTCTCATAAAGCTTCCAGTCTAACATGAGAGGTACATATTAGGCAAGTGCATACACAGATAATAGTGAAATTGCACATTGTAAGCAGTACACCAAAGGAAAATAGTGTGCTATAAAGACAGTAAGAAACAGGGGGACCTAATTTAGGTTTGAAAGTAGGGAAGGGCCCTTTTGGGGAGAGAGGTCTGAGTGAAGTCTTAAGAGTAAGCCTGCCCAGAGAGGAGAGATCAGCATTCAGGGCAGAGGCACAGTTTGTGCAGACAGTGAACTTCGTGAAAGATCAGTGTGGCCAGAACACGTGGACGAGGGGAGAGCTGCGTGATATAAGGATGGGAAGGAGGCAAGGGCCAGATCCTGCAGGGCTTCATAAATAGCTGTTAGCCACAATGCCTTGTAAAAAACTAAATTGGAGTTCAACTTTGGTTACATTTCTATGTAGGAAAAGTATATGTCTTCTGCCTTTCTTGCCTTGTTTTTCTTTAGCTTCATTTCATCTGTAAAGAATCTAAATGCACAGTTTAGGCTAACTTAGGGCCCCTTTGCTGCTTGGACATGATTCATATTTGACTGAGGAGAGTAAGAGCCACAAAGGAGCAGGAAAATAGCACTGGAGGACTTGAGAAATAAAAGCTGAAATGTTTCAGCATTCTAGGTTCATTTAAGTTGGAGGGCATTGAAAAGTGACTATTGTAATTTAATGTTTGTGGATCAAGAGAACTTCAGAGATACCTTCCAGTAATTCTGAATCCAATTATTCTATCAAAGAGAAATTAGGATTTCTACAAAAGGAAAAACTTGGACATTCATCGCAGGCATTTTCTTTATATTAATTGGTAACCAAAGGGCCTTCATGTCCATTTCCAAAGAGGATGAAATATATTTTCCATTTTATAATATTGTCTTATTCTCATACAAAGTGTCGTGTGGGCTAAGGTAGCACTGACATACACAGTAGAATCATTATAGTTATAATAGAGTCCAGAATAAAATATTCATGTTCACTGGGCTAAAACAAACCTTCCATTTCAAGTACATTAATTGCATTTGAATTCAGTGAATTTTCTTTCAGGAACTAATACTCTAATTACCTACATTAGAGTCAGCATTCAAGTGGCCACATGTTCAGAAAGAAGCTACAGTAAAAATAAGTTCTTGTTTAGCTAACCTTTGCCTTGGTGTACTGGATATAGGGCTAGGGCAGTGTTTTCCCACGGTGGTGATTTCTTGAGTGTTTATAAACCAGGTAAGCTGTTTGATAGTTCTGGTCAATCTTGCTTTACCCTTCCTTTATTGGCTTTATTCTCTATGCAGTAGTTTATTTCTGGGAAAAAACTTTTCCAAACCTCTGAGGAATAAAGATAATAAAAACACTAAGTGGCATAGAAATTATTGTATACAACTCTAGGTTCAGCTAGCTGACATCTCCCATAATTATGTAAATAACTGATTTCAAATGGATTAATTATTGATAAATTACAGTAAAATCAATTTGTGTATGTGTCTTGATTGGTCACATGGCTTTCTATATAGTATACTCTTTTTTGTGATTAACTGTTAAAACCAAAAAACCAGTTGCCCTTGAGTCGATTCTACCTCATGTCGACCCCATGTGTGTCAGAGTAGAACTGTGCTCCACAGGGTTTTCAGTGGCTTATGTTTTAGAAGTAGATGACCAGGCATTTCTTCCAAGGTGACTCTGGGTAGACTCCAACCTCCAACCTTTTGGTTAGCAGCCAGGCACGTTAACTATTCACAGTACTTGGACTCCAACTGTTAAAACAGCCCCACCTTATTTCTTAGACTCTCAGAATCTGAAACATCTGTAGAGACCATGTGGTGGATGGAAGGCAGCACAGCCTTCAAATCAGACAGACCTGGTTCAGATCCCAGCTCTGTTAGTTAATAGATGTGACTTTGGGAATTGCCTTCATCTCCCTAGTCCTCAGTTTCTTCTTTACCTGTAGACTGACCTTCTTAACTCAGTTGTCGTGAGGATTATTTGATTACATAAAGAGGTTAGTGTGATAGCTGGCAAGTAAGAGGTGCTCAGTAAGTGGTAGTTCTATTTTGGAGTCAATCCATCTGGTCTCCTGCCCACTATAAGACTTATTTTATGATATATCAGTCAGAGAATGTGAGGCAACCATGCAGTTTCCCCAAATAAAATGAGACTCGGATCCCCGGCTGGTAGTGGAGGCAGAAGCTCCACTTGGGGAGGAATGACTGAACCCCTATAGTCCTACTTTTCTCCATGAGAGTCAGTGTTTGTATCTCTGCCACCTCCATGCTGGCATTGGGGGATGCTTTCTCTATTAATGCTCTGGTCCAAGTATGCCCTGGAAAGTCATGTATAAACAACAAAATGAAAATGAACACTCAGAAAAGAATAGGCAAATAGATCATTCGTCTTACAAAATAGTTTGTTTACTTGTAGTCAGCCTGGAGGTACTAAATGAGTTGCCTCCTTATTTAGTTTCCTGCTTCTTCCCTGTGATTGAAGTTACCCTGTTCCCAGTGCTGAGGACCATCTAATGTGTGTGATGCCTCCAAGTCTGGACCTAAGAGGAGAGGCTGATAGAGAAATGTAGGTTTCTTTGTCTCGTAAGGTTCTTAGCCAAAGACCTAATTCTTTCTCTCTCACCTTTTGAGTTCAGGTTTCTTTGCCAAGACTTACCTCTTTCTCTGATACTTGACAACAGGAATGCCTACCACTATCAGGGGGAGACCACACGCCTGTCTTAAGGAAGCTCACACTTCTTCCCATGGGAGTGTGGCCATGCTGTTAGGCCTCAACAGAACAACCCAAACAGAGTACAGTGTAATTGCCTAATGTCTCTAAAGGAGGAATAGCCAGCCTTTATTAACTTGACCTACTAAACTAAGTGACGCTCTCAGTTCCCTCTGTAAATGCATCAGGAAGGCCCAGGCCATGCTGACTGCTCACAGCTGGGGAAGACCCTCTAGTGTGCCCCCCCTTCCCCATGTCTGCTCCTACCAGGTAAGTTGTATGTTTAACCAGAGTTTGTTCCCAAACTTGTTTATGCCAATGATACTTCTTATTGGAACTATATATTATCTAATTAATTGATAAAATAAGAGTTCAAAAAGAGTTGTTTCCTCAAACAACAAGCAGGATGCTTTAGAAAATCTTAAAGGCAAATTGCTAAAATAAATAAAAACTATTGTTATGTTAGATATGGAAGAGGTAACTAAAAAATAGAGACATTTAAGAACTAGGATTTTTTTTTAACTGCCTTGTCCCTGTATTGCAAGATTGGTAAATGAATGTATATTAATATGTTTTAAGTTAAAACATTAAGGTTTATTTGTATCATATTTTTATATTACATTTTGCATATTTTAAACTGCCTCTTTACATTAACCAACCAAATAGCACTCCCAACTTCATTAAATAAGAGTATTGCTTCTATACTTACAGACAAGACCAGCTACATGATTTGGGGAACCCATAGCAAAATGAAAATTGCAGATCCTCTCATTTAAGAATTACAAGGAATTTCAAGATGGTGACAACAGAGCATTTAACCAAGCATGAGCCTATGTGCCTGCACAGGCCACACTGCCATGAAGGCAGCCTTGCCTACAGACAAGGGGGCTGGGAAGGAGAGGTAGTTTGAGAGTATATCCCATGCTACTTACCCATTTATTCTCATTCTGTGTTTGTATAGTTGATTTTTGTAACATGAATGCTTTGACTTTGTCTAACATCATTTTCTTTGTTTGGGTCCATGTTTATAGTATTCATTTGATAACTCTTCTGTCTCTTATTGGCCTTTCCTACATGGGGTCTTCTTCACATTTCCTAAGAATATTTTCATTCAAATCATGGAGACATTTTTGATGCCCAAAAGGTCAGGTACCGAGTTGCTGTCACTATACTGGAGATTTCTCTCCAGGGAGGTCTAAAACCAGCTCTCTTTCTGGCAAAATTTTAAACTTTAAGTTTATTACAGCTCTATGAAATGATATTCAGATATTTGGAATTTAGTGTTGCATGTAAATATTAAAAGTCAGCAATTAGTGGTATTTCACTGCTAATAAGTGCTCGTGCCTTATGAGTATTTTTTACTACCTACCTAATATGAGCTACCTTTTCTGGGGAGGCGGGAAGATGATTATACACAGTGTAGTGATCCTTACAAAACAATAGTGTATGACATTTGAGACCATGGTTTTATTTTGCTCATAACAATGAAAATGTGTAACTTTTTAGTAATGTCTTAGATACTGGTGTGTACTCGCTTGACATTCACCTAAACTCTTCACTGGTTGGTATAAGACTATTCCAGAACAGCAAATGAAAGTGGTTGGGTCAAACCCAGAAAGTTATCCTTTGGAGAAATGCCAAAGGAACGTCTCTTAGAGTTGTAAAAATGTCCATTTGTTTTTAGCCTATTAACATTTAAGTCCAAATAGGATATGTCATTCCTAGCAGATGATGGTGTTTTAAGAAACTGGTAAGAAGATAAGACAATCTTTTCTTCTAGGTCTATATGCTTTTTTATGAGCACAGTGCATACCAGAAAACTATGCTGGATACAAACTGAGCCATAATATTTTGCAGCACTTTAATGATTCTTCAGAAGAAAGTGCATTTTCATTTAGAATGGCTTAAGCTGTAAGTAAAGAGCACTGGTAGTACAAATGGTTAAACACTCGGCTACTAATAAAAAGTTCGGCAGTTCTAATCCACTCAGAGGTACCTCAGATAACAGCCATTGAATACCTCATGGAGCACATTTCTACTCTGAAACATATGAGGTCACCATGAGTCGGAATTGACTTAATGGCAACTGGATAGTAAAAACCAAGAAAATTTCTCTCTTAGAAGCCAGAACAAGCCTCTCCTTCTCTGTCAGTGGTCCAAGTTGGCTTCCTGCCCATCCCTAAACAGGCCAATTGGTGGTAGAGGTTGAGGTCCCCATGAGTAGGTTGTGGGGCATCACCAAGCACCATATCCACTTCAGGCCCCATAATAGTCTTGTTAAATAGCCTTAGCTCTTCCTTTTAAATTGTCTTACACAAACCACTCATTCTTGGTATAGACAATTCACCTGTTCTTCAGAAAATTTATTACGTTGCTGTTAGGTTGTATTGTAGCAGTGTAACAGATGTTTCAAACGTGCTATTAAGATGTGCTATTTGCAGCACATTTTCAAAAGCAGGGAGTATTAAAGAGGAGGAGAAACTTCCTTTTTCCTTCATTGGTGTTCATATCTCATTGCTGAATGCCTCGTACTTGGCAGGAGAGCAAAATCTAGTTTGTATATGCATTTTTATTTGGATTTTGCATGCCCTCTGGGTTTCTTTTTAATAGACAGACTCACTTTTCTAGTTGGTATACCCTTGGCACTTCATTGCTGATTATGTTGTTTTGGTTCCATTTTCTTAACTACATTCGGTATGCAGAATTTCATGGCTTAATTATATATTACAGGCTTTTCCCTGACTTTAAGCCATCACACCTTTTGTTTGAATATGTTAAAAAATAAATCCCAAACTGTGAAAAACTGATTTTTGAAATTACTTCAGCCCACATTTTCTATCTCAAATCTTAATTTAATCACAGTTCTTGAAGAAATGAACCTAGGCAGTCTTAACTGAGTGCCTCTGTACCTGTGGAGTCCTTTTCCTCTGTTGGCATACCAAAATTGAAATTTGTCGAGCTTCACGTTTTTGACGCAAAGCCTCCCAACCACGTTTTAGTCAGTAATCCAACCCACATTCTTTTTTCTGCTCTGACTCTGGTTGTTCTTACAGTCAGAGGTTACAACTTTATGGCCTAAGACTTGGGCCTTGCCAGCAAATGTATTTTGTTTGGCCTGGAAATGTTTTTAAATTTTATAAATTAGTTGCTAACATTTAAAAATTGGGAGAGTTCACATTAGCATCCAGTTCTGATGTGTCTTAGAAAAACCAGAAGATCTTAAAATGCTGGGCCTGAAATCCTGCGTTGCAAAAGTCCCCCTACCCCCTTCCTATCTGAATGATTTACATTATCTCTCTGGCCCTTGAAGACATTTGAGTTTCCGACTCCTGTAGAATATATCAGTGTTAACTGAGGCCATCCAGTTTTCTTCCTACGTACACAGCACATCATTTCCACACAGCTAGATAAGGCTAGATTAAGGTTATTTTTCTAAGCAAAAAAAAGTGTGATTGTTCATTCTTTGATCAGGCTTTAGATATAAATCTCTGCAGCTTTTTTTAAGAGCCCCTTCTCCCTTATAACTCTTTGGAAATCATCGGCTTCCTTAGACAAGAGCTTGGAGTAGAATTTAATGTGGACCTAATTGTCTAGTTTTGGAAAAGGTTTAATAATGGGTTTAGGAACATAAAGTCCTAAATTATTTCCTTTAAGGGAGGAGGAGTTATGTGTATCTACAAGCGTTGATGAGAGCTAAGGCAGCACGCAGTTCTCCTAGTCAGTCATAGCTTGGATGTCTGCAGGAACACTCCTTCTAAGAACACTCACTGTGAGGGTCAGTTCTGCCAATATGCAGCATAGGGCAACATCTCATTCTATTATACATTCTATATACATGAGTCAGAGCTGACGCAATGGCAGCGATCAACAACAAGGTATGAATTCCATGGTCATTTATTAATACTTTATTGATAATGCTCATTAGTGCTAAACTCGATTACTATGTACTCCACTCCTAAAATTTAAAACTACATTATTAATATACATATCACTAGATAATAAAAACAATAGCAGCAATACATGGTATTCTTGCTCAAAGATGATTAGAGTATCATTCTAACACCCCATTATTGCTCTTGAGCATTATCATTTTGACCTAACTGTATTACCTCTGTCCACCCCCTACCAAACAAACTCATTTTAAAACTCTAACTCCCATCCGTTTACATTTCTCTTTAGGCAGACTGCCATCCCTTATGTTACCATCCACTCCTCTTCCACATGCCAGCGTGCTGCCCTGGGCTGAATATCCCCACAGTAATGGCAATCACAGCCCAGGCACAGAACTTAAAGTAAGGTTCTATCCTTGGCTTAGTTTATCTATTCTGATTAAGATGTTTATCTTGGCAGTTCCCATTATTGGGCAAGTGTGTAAGTTGGAAGAGACACTTGTATTCTCTTAGTGGTGACTTTGTTGTCCATTTTAACAGTTTTATGATTAATACAGTGTTGGAAACCCTTTGGGGGCAGTTCTGCTCTGTCCTGTAGCGTTGCTGTGAGTTTTTAGAGACTAGCAAGTTTTAAAGGTGTTTATAACATCTGCTAAACATTCTCATATAGCAAGCATTTGTTACCTTGCCTAACTAGGTAATCTGGACCATCCTTAAAATTGAAACTTGTCGCTCTGCATCATTTTACCATGGCATCCCATCGTGGTCCAGATTCCTAGTGGGTCACTGCCCATTTGGACTCTATTTGAGCATTGTGGCTAGTAATGCTGGGTAAAATGTAATTCCTGGAAAATATTGGGTCATTCAGTAGCTTTTCTGAGAGATTTCACTTATCACTGGACTCAGTTTCTTGCATGCAGGAATTTTTGTCGGCATTGTTGATTGATGAGGTCCTAGAATGCTAGAATGTTGACTAGCACTTAGTAGGCATCTGATAAGTACTTGCTGAGTGAATGAATTAGGGGGTTGACTTAAAACACACTATTGCGCATATTGTAAAAATCTATGGGGCTCTTTTTGCTCTCTTGCTTTACTGACCTTAATCAAATCACTGGCCTGTATTAGCAGCACAAGTTGGGGTCTGTATTTGCACTGTTCAGTTCAGATTTATGGACCAAGCTGGAATAGGCATTCCAGAGGTTTCTGTCTTCCAGAATTATGTCTTGGAAACCAGAAGCTGGAAGTGCAATCGTTTTTTACTACATTACACAGGCAAGAATGAATTCATCATTTTTATCTCACCATTTCTCATTAAAAGCCTAATGCCAGTATCTCATCCTGAGCAGTGCCAAATTTCAGCTTCTCCTAAACTAAGAATTGGATGTATGTTTGAACAGCACATTGTGGGCCTATGGCAGATTAACTCTTTAGAAATGGAAAATATATATGTTTGACTGACCTTCAGCCAGCCAGAAATAAATCCTCTGCATAGTCTTGCCAAAATGTCATTTGATTGTGAACAGGGCCCCTCATTTGTCTTACAATTGCCTGCATGTTAAGTGCCAGGCCACTGCAGTCTTTTCTGTTTCTCTTTTGTTCTCCCAGTTAGCTAAATCATTGATAAGGTGGATTGGTGAAGAAATATAGTTATAATCCTTTGCTTTATCATTAACTGCATTCTCCCTTTATTGAATGTTGGGCGAGGAATTTTTCTTTTTAAGTTTATTTTCTAATGACACTTGGTTAGCTTTTAATCATGTTTCTAATTTGTTCTTATGCTTTCAACCCATTGATTCTTTCCATTTAGCCCTTGTATTATATCTCATGGAGTCCCTGGGGTGTGCCAGTAGTTAACATGCTTGGCTGTAAACTGAAACATAGGCTGTTTGAGTCTACCCCAAAGTGCCTCGGAAGAAAGGCCTGGCAATCTACTTCCCAAAAATCAGCCATTGAAAACCCTATGGAGCACAGTCTACTCTGCTATGTATGGGGTCGCCATGAGTTGGAATTGATTCGATGGCAACTATTTGCTCTTGTTTTTTAAATTATACTTCACGTTAAATTTTATTCTAATAGCAACTGGAAATCAACTCTCATACATCTGGTTGAATAACTTTGATCATGATTTTTCTTTAATACCCTGTTTATTTAGCTGTGCTTCTAATGGATGATTGACATATTTTCTTTCTTTAGTTCAGAATTTCCTGCAATTTACAAAATTCCCCGTCTGTAATGTGTACAGTGGAAATAACACCTAATTGGGCTAAGTGACTATTTCATTTTTACTTTTCTAGAAGAACATCCCTGTTTCTGGATAAGTAAATAGGGATAAAAACTTCCAAACCTGATCTTTTTTAATTTCTTCAATAATTTTTCTGCACTTAGAGTCCAAGTTTGAAGCCTGGCCCCATGAACTCCATAACCCACTGCTGTCTGGCCATCCTCACCAGTGACGTCTCTCAGGTGGCCAATCTGTCCCCTCTTTTCTGACATTGGTTGAATATTTAACATCTTGATTTTGTTTTTCTTGTTCTTGCATAAAGATCAGATAAATTCCCTGAACCACATACAACTGGCTTTTTGGGGACAGTAGATGGGAAGGTATTTGGTAGCAGAGAGGATGCCACCAGAACGTAGCTATTTAGTAAAGACAATTTACAGGGCAATTTATTTTAAGAATTAATTCCCTGATGTCATTACCAAGCGTTGGACTTTTAAAAACCCCATGTATGGCTCCATTTTCACCACAGTTTTATTATTCCTTGTTTTGGTGGATGACTAGCTTTTTTCTTTAGAAGATGATCCAGGTGATGGTTCCTTCTGATGACTGTCAACCGGGTTTGGAGCCTTGAAGCAGTTGACAGATGGTGGAGCATTCATCACACACTTTACCCCATCCCTGCCCAGTCTCTCAGCTGTACCAACTAAGGGATCTTGGTAGTGAGGAAGAAAAGCAAGAGCAAGAGATATAAGCTGGGCGTGCTGCTCACCCTTGGTCTGTGGGGGCTGAGCAGTCCTGTGTGAAGATCGAGGTCTGGGAGGGTGTTGTCATTACTGCTCTGGTTAGAGCTGTTGGTCAGTGAGTGCTTCATATCTGTTGTTTGGCTGCCCTTCATGTTAAGCGTGACTTGTAAGCAAGTAGTTAAGCTGCCCATCTTTTCACTCCTTTTTTGCTTCGTATGCCTTCTAGAGGCATTCTCTGAATAAATCCAAATTCAGATTTTTTTTGGGTAGTTTTAAACATGTCCTTGATCTCTCAGGAATTTTTCTTCTAAATGTCTAAAGTTGCCATTTATGATAGGCAAAATCAACTCCATCACAATCTTCTTTTTGCTCAGATAACAAATTTTTCTCTTATATTAACAAGATGAACCCTTCATCTAAGTAAAAAGATTTTTTTCCCTTAAAACAGGAAAAAAGCTATAGAAACATCAACAACAAAATAATCCTCAAAGCAGCTTTCCTTTTCTACAGCTTTAACTGGGTCCAGCTGTCAAGTTTTTGAGCAGTGAGGTGTTTGAAAATCTTCGCTAAAAGGCACTAAAATCAAAAAGATGATGGTATTTTATAATGGGAAGTATTAGCCCCAGTTCTTTCTAAAATGGTCACGCTGGAGAACATGGAAGGCTTTTTGAAGTGTGTTTCACTCCCTCTTCTTGGTTCACTATTTGGGTCCCTAAAGGGATCTTCACATAAGTCTGTGATGACTTTGCAGGAGCAAAATCAGCTTTTAGACGAGATGGAAGTCACACTGGCCCCTGCTCTTTGATGTAGGGGAGAAGGTGCCATACATAAGGGGCACCAAGTGGTTCTTCTCAAGTCTTGGTTTTTATTTTAGGTGCCTGCCTTAAAACAGTAAGAATCTGTTCTGTTGCTGTGAGGCATTGTGCACTGTGGTTATGTATACAGATGCTGGGAGTCAAACTGCCTATAGTCAAATCCTGCCTCAGCTTCTTCCTAGCTGTGTGACCATGGGAAAGTTGCTTCATCTCTCTGTGCCTCAGTTACCTCTGTCGAATAGGGCAAATACAAGCTTCAACCACATAGGGTGGCTGTAAGGATTAAAAGAGTTTACACATATAGAGTGCTTAAAACAGTGTGTGATAAGTCTCAATTAAGTATATTATCATTAGTAATAGTTTTATTTATTCTGCACTAAATATTTCATTTTTGCAGTTTGCAGAATTTCTCAAAGTCAAAATGTGGACCTGTCATTTGAGAGAATTGCTCAACAAGTGATCATTAGCAATCAATGCAATTCAAATCTCATTTAGAAAAAAACATAGAAAATCGTGTCTGTTTGGGGGTTCTTTGGAGATTTCAGTATTTTTTTGTGTGGCTTGGTGCAGGGCTCATCACTCGACCTAGTGCAGAATGGTCTTTGATTGTGAAAACTTCAGGATTTCAGCCAACTGGGGCTACCTTTGCCATGCCTTTCCCAGGACCTGGTTAGAATTTCTGGAGCATCTCCTTAATGATCTGTTTTAGTAAATGGTTGGACAGCCATGAACAGAATAGATCAGTGCAAAAGAGAAATATTATTTATCTTTTGTCTCAGGATTAGCATATCTTTATTTTTCTCATGAATACTCTACG
Organism: Trichechus manatus latirostris; assembly: GCF_000243295.1. Lineage (NCBI taxonomy): Eukaryota > Metazoa > Chordata > Mammalia > Sirenia > Trichechidae > Trichechus > Trichechus manatus. Next base: position 16,351,391 of record NW_004443973.1, read on the forward strand.
GCCTTCCATAGTTAACTTTTCTGAATATACTCTGCCACCATGGAGGTTTCTTTCTGTAAAGAGGACTGATGTTATTACATAGTAAAAAGGTTACAGAATATATACATCCTCACTCATCTCACAGTTGAGTAATCTAAGCCTGTTAATCTCGTGTTAACACCCTAAAAGTATAAGATTATGATAAATCCAAGAAAGGGGAAGGGAGGACTTTGGTTTTTAGTGGAACTACAGTGGTGCTGGGAAACTGCATTGTCTTCTGCATGTGTCCCTTCTTTGGAACCATGAATCCACTTTAGTTGCAACTCGCAGCTTTTTATTTGATATCTTCCAATGGGAAGGAAAGCCAGATTTGCCCAGAGTTAATGAGATCCTGCTGCCTTAAATAGCGTCGGCATAACCAGTGCTGACTTACTCTCCCTGAGGCTACACGTATAGCCCACTGGCTCGTTTGCCCTTTTAACCGCTGTCAAACATTCTTCTGATTTTTATTCCTTAGTGCATTATTGATTATCATCCCTGAGTCAGCATCTCTTTTCTGGCTCCTCTTCTGTATTTTGATTGCTTCCGACTTCTCTTCATACTCAAACTCATTACTGCACCCCGCATGAACCTCTGCTCTACATCCTTATAGAAACGGCTCCCTTCTGAAGATCACCAACATCTTTATTTACATAAATAGCAAACTACCTGTGCCTCGTAATGACTGCACAGTGTTTCTATTTCCTTGCCAGAAATGTTTTGTTTTTTTCCCTCTGTTTTCTATTCCCCAAACCAGTGTGACATCTGTTCCACTTGCTCTTTACCTGTTACCTGTCATAAAAGTCTGAATCAGCTTGTGCTCAGGTGTCTAAGGCTGAAAGACAATAAATTGGTGTGCCCCCTTCTCTTATCTATTAGGGTGGGAATGGAAATCTGAAATGCAAATGGTTTTATTACACTTTGTATATGTGAGGAACTTATATCTGACCCATTCATGAATAAATAATACATTTCTGTAAGTTTGGTAACCCTCTAGTTCAGAAGTTCCAATATCATTGCAAGGATCAAAGCAAGAATTGCAGTAGTTGCTCCCAAATTGCTTTGTTTTGTTTTTTTAAGCATACACTGATTTAGATTCCCTCCATCGTTAGTTGGGGACCTGGTGCTCAGCAGCTAATGGAAGGGTCAGCAGTTCAAACCCACCAGCCGCTCCACACGAGAAAGATGTGGCAGTCTGCTTCCATAAAGATTACAGCCTCGGAAACCCAATGGGGCAGTTCTGCTCTGCCCTGTAGGGTCGCTATGAGTTGGAATTGATTTGACAGCAGTGGGATTCGGTTTTTGTTTTTTTTTCCCCAGTCCTTAGAGACCGAGCACATACTCACTGTAGGCTGTCTTATTTCCCCTGCCGTTCTTTCAAGTATTTTCTGATAACGACAACAACAACAACAAAACCTTTTTGGTAGTTATCTCGACTGTGGTTGGCTTTGAGGGCCATGTTCCTGAACTGTACATTTAAGATTATCTCTGTTCCTTCCTGCCCCAAACAAGGTCGTAATTTCTAATAAATTGGGTGGTTGTGCAAGCAAGGGGTGCTGGCCGTGCACACATAGCAGGCAGACTCCTACCTGGAGAAACATTGGTGGGATGAGGACTTCTTTAGAAAAGCTGTGACTGTGGACCCTTGTGAACTACTTACTTAGCACACTCATCCTTCCTCAAATACTGTGTGTGTATAACGAATACAGCAGAAGTGCAAGCCCATTACATCAGTGAATTTTCTGCTGCTAAGAATTTTTAAATGTAAGGTTGCTTTCAGACTCTTGATTTTCATACAATTTTTATGGCATTTATATCCTGAAAATACCTTTTTATGGCTTGTAGAAGCTGAATGAATGCTTTGCTTCCCTAAAGCATGCAAGTTAATACTTATTATTAATAGTAATAATAATGCACACGTGGACTCCTTTCTGAGGCTGTATCTGACCATTTAGAGATCGCTTTTTTCCCATTCAATTTATGTTAGGCACCTACTGAGAGTTTAGTAAAGCTATTGGTTTCATTAAGATACACTGCCATGTAATAGTCATAGCCAGTGTACTATGGGAATAGGTAATGAAGGAAGACTGGAACTTACTTCTGTTGTGGTTCTGGAACTTACTTCTGTTGTGGTTGTTAGGTGCCGTCAAGTCAGTTTTGACTCATAATGAACCAGTGTACAACAGAACGAAACACTGCCTGGTCCTGTTCCATCCTCACAGTCATTGTTATGCTTGAACCCATCGTTGCAGCCACTGTGTCAGTCCATCTCATTGAGGGTCTTCTTCTTTCTCCCTGACCTTCTACTTTTCTAAGCATGATGTCCTTCTCCAGGGATTGGTCCCTCTTGATAACATGTCCAAAGTATGTGAGACAAATTATTGCCATCCTTGCTTCTAATGAACATTCTGGCTGTACTTCTTCCAAGACAGATTTGTTCATTCTTCTGGCAGTCCATGGTATATTCAATATTCTTTGCCAGCACCATAATTCAAAGGCATCA
>NW_004443973.1:16354011-16372065 GCF_000243295.1 Trichechus manatus latirostris
TGTACTTCTTCCAAGACAGATTTGTTCATTCTTCTGGCAGTCCATGGTATATTCAATATTCTTTGCCAGCACCATAATTCAAAGGCATCAGTTCTTCTTCAGTCTTCTTTATTCATTGTTCAGCTTTCACATGTATGTGAGGCAGTTGAAAACACCGTGGCTTGGGTCAGGCACACCTTTAATCCATCATATTTTGCAGCAGATTTACCCAGTGCAATGTGTCATTTGAGTTGATGACTGCTGTTTCCATGGGCATTGATTGTGGATCCAAGTAAAATGAAATCCTTGACAACTTCCGTATTTTCTCTTGTTTATCATGATATTGTTTATTGGTCCAGTTGTGAGGATTTTTGTTTTCTTTATATTGAGGCTTATTCAGTACTGAAGGCTGTAGTCTTTTTGATCTTCATCAGTAAGTGCTTCAAGTGCTCTTCACTTTCCACAAGCAAGGTTGTGTTATCTGCATGTTGCAGGGTGTTAATGAGTCTTCCTCCAATCCTTATGCTGAGTTCTTCTTAATATAGTTCAGCTTCTCTGATTCTTTGCTCAGCATACAGATTGAATAAGTATGGAGAAAGGATACAACCCTAACACATACCGTTCGTGACTTTAAACCACGCAGTATCCCCTTATTCTGTTTGAACGACTGCCTCTTGGTCTAAGTACAGGTTCTGCATGAGCACGATTAAGTGTTCTGGAATTCCCATTCTTCACAATGTTATCTATAATTTGTTATGCTCCACACAGTCGAATGCATTTGCATAGTCAATAAAATGCAGGTAAGCATCTTTTGGCTATTCTCCAATTTCAGCCATGATCCATCTAACATCAGCAACGATATCCTTTGTTCCAAGTCCTCTTCTGATTCTGGCTTGAATTTGTGGCAGTTCTCTGTCAATGTACTGCTGCAACTGCTTTGGAATGATCTTCAGCAAAGTTTTACTTGCATGTGATATTAATGATATTGTTCATTAATTTCTGCATTCTATTGGATCACCTTTCTTTGCAATGGGTACAAATATGGATCTCTTCCAGTCGGTTGGGCAGGTAGCTGTCTTCGAGATTTCTTGGCATAGACAAGTGAGCTCTTCCAGCACTGCAACAATTTGTTGAAACATCTCAGTTGGTATTCCATCAATTCCTGGAGCCTTGTTTTTTGCCAGTGCCTTCAGTGCATCTTGGACCTCTTCCTTCAGTACTGTTGGTTGTAGATCGTATGCTACCTTCTGAAATGGTTGAATGTTGAGCAGTTCTTTTTGGTACAGACTGTGTATTCCTTCCATCTTCTTTGGATGCTTTCTACGTTGTTTAATATTTTTCCCATAGAATCCTTCAATATTGCAACTCGATGCTTGAATTTTTTCTTCAGTTCTTTCAGCTTGAGAAATGCCATGCATGTTCTTCCCTTTTGGTTTTCTATCTCTAGGTCTTTGCACCACATTTCATTATTATACTTTGCTTTGTCTTTTTGAGCCGCCCTCAGAAATCTTCTGTTCAGCTCTTTTACTTCATCATTTCTTCCTTTTGTTTTAGCTACTCTGCGTTCAAGAGCAACTTTCAGAGTCTCTTCTAACATTCATTTTGGTCTTTTCTTTCATCCTGTCTTTTTAATAACCTCTTGCTTTCTTCATGTATGATGTCCTTGATGTCATTCCACAACTCATCTGGTCTTCGGTCATTAGTGTTCAGTGTGTCAAATCTATTCATGAGATGGTTTCTAAATTGTGGTGGGATATACTCAAGGTCGTACTTTGGCTCTCATGGACTTGTTTAAATTTCTTCAACTTGAACTTGCATATGAGTAATTGATGGTCTGTTCAGCAGTCGGCCCCTCGCCTTGTTCTGACTGATGATGTTGAGCTTTTCCATCATCTCTTTCCACAGATACAGTCGATTTGATTCCTATGTATTCCATCTGGTGAGGTCAACGTGTGTAATCACCATTTATGTTGTTGAAAAAAGGTATTTGCAATGAAGTCATTGGTCTTGCAAAATTCTATCATGTGATCTCTGCCATCATTTCTGTCACCAAGGCCATATTTTCCAATTACTGTTCCTTCTTCGTTTCCAACTTTCGTATTCCAGTCGCCAGTAATTATCAATGCATCTTGATTGCATATTCGATCTATTTCAGACTGCAGAAGTTAGTAGAAATCTTCAGTTTCTTCATTTTTGGTCTTAGTGGTTGGTGTGTAAATTTGAATAATAGTCGTATTCACTGGTCTTCCTTGTAGGTGTATGGATATTATCCTATCACTGACAGCGTTGTACGTCAGGATAGATCATGAAATGTTCTTTTTGGCATTGAACACGATGCCATTCCTCTTCAATGTATCATTCCTGGCATAGTAGACCATATGATTGTCTGATTCAAAACAGCCAATACCAGTCCATTTCAGCTCACTCATGCCTAGGATATTGATTTTTATGCATTCCATTTCATTTTTGATGACTTCCAATTTTCCTAAATTCATGCTTCATACATTCCATGTTCCAATTATTAATGGATGTTTGTGGCTGTTTCTTCTCATTTTGAGTTGTGCCACATCGGCAAATGAAGGTCCTGAAAACTTGGCTCCATCCACATCATTAAGGTCAACTCTACTTTGACGAGGCAGCTCTTACCCAGTCGTATTTTGAGTGCCTTCCAGCCTGTGGCGCTCATCTTCCAGCACTATATCAAACAATGTTCCGCTGCTATTCACGAGATTTTCACTTGCCAGTTTTTTTAAGATGTAAGATGGACAAGTCTTTCTGCCTAGTCTTTCTTAGTCTGGAAGCTTAGTTGAAACCTGTCCACCAAGAGTGACTCTGCTGGTATTTGAAATACCAGTGGCAAAGCTTCCAGTATCACAGCAAGACACAAGCCACCACAGTAGGACAAACTAACAGACACGTGGTGTAGACAATCTCAAATATAAGACAGACAACTTCCTCTTGGTCTTAAATGATGTACAGACAGTCCTGCCTATAGAAGGCTGATCTTGAGAACTCCTGGACTTCAATTCTAACTTTAGGCCACATTATAAGCCACTGTCTATGCCTAACTTTATTCATGCAGTGTGTATGAAACAAACAAATGTAGAAAAAAAATTAATTCAGAAGTTCTTCCACTTAAAATAGTTTTTTTTTTCCAATGTTATTTTTATCTTCTTTGCAATAGCTCGTTCTTCTGCATTACCCAACAGAACGATATCAGGAAAGAAAAATGAATTCCCTGATAGTGGTTTCTTATCTGTTCAATTAGGGCAACTAATATAGTGAGATACAGTGATTTCTCAATTAATGAATCATCTGGGGAAAAACTCCTCTACATAAGGCTAGTTTCATTAAAACTCAAACCTATGCACACAGGCTTCTTAGAATATATGAGGCAGAGATGTCCACATGAGACCAGGTACTTTAATGCCCACTTTTATTTGTCTTAATCTAGACGATGTACTTTATTATTATTATTATTATTTTATGTTCTTTGTAAGAACACCATTTTACATGGACAGTAAAATATGAAGAGTGGCTATACATGTATAAGTTTTTCATTTGAAAATGTACAAAGAAGTTATTTGACATATTTACTGATACGCTTAATTTATTTTTTATTGTTTCATTGTGCTAGAAATACATATAAAACAAAACATTTTCCAATTCAACATTTTTACATGTACAGTTCAGTGAGATTGATTACATTTATCAAGTTGTGCAACCATCACTATTCTCCATTTCCAAATTATTACATCATCATCAACAGAAACTTAGAGCTCTCTAAGCAATGACTCCCCCTTTTTCCCTCCCTACCACCCCTTGTAACCACTAATAAACTTTGCTGTGTGCCGTTGAGTCCATTCTCACTCATAGCAACCATATAGGACAGAGTAGAACTGCTCCGTAGGGTTTCCTAGGGTGTAATTTTTACGGGATTTTTACAGGAGCAGATCACCAGGTCTTTTCTCCCATGGAGCAGCTGGTGAGTTCAAACCACAGACCTTTTGGTTAGCAGCCAAGACTTTAACCATTACACCACCAGGGCTTCTTAATAAACTTTCGTCTCTATGTATTTGCCCATTCTAAATATTCCATATAAGTGGAATCATACAATATTTGTCCTTTTGTTTTCAATTTGTTCTTTACTGTAGATCATTATGTATAATAATAAGCAAGTCACGTGACTTAAAAATACGATTACTTTTACAAATCCAAACCAAAATTTTAGATTTTTTTTCTTCTTTCAATACACTATTAATGTTTTCCAGAGTCTACAGTTAACATTGTCATTATTAACTGATATGGTATTTAAAACCCTTTTTCTGTAAGATAAAGTCCAGATTCCTTAGTGGAAAAGGCCCTGTTGTCCAGGCCTCTGCCTACTTCCCAACCTGTATTTCTCATAGTCCCTCCAACTCCAGTCTTCACTCTAGCCATGCCAAGCACTTCACTGCAGCTCTCAAACTTGCTTTGCTCCTGTCTTGACCCTGCTTTTTCTATCTGGAATGCTCCTATTCACTTGACAAACTCCAACTCTTCTTTCAAGACTTAAATATCTCCTCTTCCTGGAATCCTACCCGGAACTCCCTAGGCAATTTCCCTCAGTGCTGTCCTTGTACCTGGTTCCTACCCCTCCAACAGCACTCAAGGTATTTGTGCTGTAATCATTTATTTGTGACTCTGCCCACACAGTATGCATGGCAAGGTTTGCATTCCTTGTGTTTGTATCTCCCCAACATCTAGCAAAAACACCAGTTTATACTACACACTTTATATTGGAACACGTACCTGCTTTAAAAAATAAAAAAAAATAAAAATAAAGGTCCTTGCTCTTAATAGGCAACAGTTTAAATTTCCTTGTATACAACATCCGCCTCCCCCATGTTAGGTATTTTACCTTGTTAGAGATACTATATGACACACTGAGGCAGTTTTCTTATACTTCATCCAGACCAATCCATCAGGGATGGTGGAAAAACAAGGGGCAAGTTAATATTATTTTGACAACAGTTTAAAGCAATGCTACTCAAAGTGTGATACTTTCTTTTTTTTTGTAGCAAGACTTTCTCAATGAAGGAAGCATTGGGTTGATTTTCTTTCTAGTGCATATTCCTTACCTCGTGGTAACAAACATTTCAGTGATGGGCTACTTTGAGTTTCACTTGTCTAAGGCAAAGGGAAAGTGATTTTCTGAAGTCTCATACTAAGTATTATGAAGAGGATTAGATTTCAAGTTATTTATTTTAGATTGATTTGATTTGTTATTATTAAATGGTTGAATTATTCAACCTTGCTCTGTAACTTACACTGGCTGATAAATCTTTATTTTACATGCTTTGAAATATACCATAAATAAAGAAAAGACTAACCTAAGAAATTAAAAGAGATATCCTTCTCTGGGACATTGTCACATAATGTAAAGAAAGGCCCAGCTCCCTCATTTTTCCCATGTGGGCTGGCCACATGTGTGAGAAATGTTTCTATGTGGAAGGCTGCCACCACGTGCTGGGGTCAGAGTCCTTCAGGTTCTCTCTGGGTTTTGTGCTTATGCCAGATGGCTGTATCTCAGTTGACTGTGTTGGCTCATAATTCAGGTAGCACTGCCCAATGCAGTGTATTTACTGTCTCATTAATTTTAACTTTCCAAAGCTTTTCCCAGTCCAGAAGCAACTAGGTTGAATCTCAAGCTGTGAGTGTCCTATTAATATCTGACTATTGAAAAAAACTCTATAAACCAGATCAAGGTAAAGTGAGAGTGTTGATAAGAAAAAGTTGATCCTATGAAGTTAAGTGTTGCTTTTTTTATTTTTTATTTTTTGGCATATTTTCTCTGACTGTATTTTTTTCTAGAATTTGCATGATTTGACAAGGTTGTAAAGATAGCTTAAAATTTATTTCTGTAAGCTTTTTTTTTTTTCTTTAATTAAGTGAAAGAGGCACTTAAATGGTTTTAGTCTTATGCATAAACTGCACTGGAGGTCAGGCTGCGTGTTTTCTTTATTCATGGTACTTGCTGCATGTGATGGTTGTGAGATTGCCATTAGAGTCCCAGACTGTGTTTAGCCTTCATGTCCTACATACCAGCAGTCTTACTAATATTTTTATAATGTGCTTCTGGGTATAAGGCTCTTTTTTTTGACTCTAGACATCTAGCACAGTTAAATAAGACCTTCTTGTTATATACGGAGCCCTGGTGGCACAGTAGTTAAGAGCTCGGCTGCTAACCAAAAGGTCAGCAGTTTGAATCCACCAGCTGCTCCTTGGAAACCCTGTGGGGCAGTTATACTCTGCCCTGTAGGGTCGCTATGAGTCAGAATCGACTCAACGGTAGTGAATTTGGTTTTGTTTGGTTTGTTATATACAGCAAAGATCTGTATCTTTGTTTGTGTATCTGAGATCAAAGTTGGATGAATTTCCTGTGTCATGCCATTGCTGCCTTCCATGATATGATCATTTTCTACTCTTCTTTGTTTGCCTCTACACAAACTCATGACCTGCAAACTTAAAAGTTCCTAGTGAAAGATAATTGAGGTTTCTGAACTATACAGGAAGCTCTAGGAAATTTTCCAAGCTGTGAACTGATGAGCTCTGATACCTTCTGCACTTTACATTTGTGTTTTATTCATTTACTGGGTGAGCTAGGAGGAGATCTGATAAGCACTGTCTGAACTTCTTACCTCTGGGATGAGGAAACATCTCTGATTCCTAACAAAGGCCTTTAGTTCTTTATAGAAAATCTTCTACTTAAGCCAGCAAAACCCTGCTTGCATATATGGAAATCATTAACGCTTCTATTATCAGAAAATACCTTTAAAAAGACTCTACCAAATAAGCGCATGAAAAGATGCTCATGTTCATTTACTGTTAGGGAAATGCAAATTAAAACCACAGTGAGGTACCAGAAAACATCTATTAGAATGGCTAAAATTTAAAAAAAACAAAACAAAACTGACAATGCTAAGTGTTGGTGTGGGAACTCCCATGCACTGCTGATGGGAATGTAAAATGGTGCACCCACTTAGGAAAACAGTTTGACAGTTTCTTAAGAAGTTGAAGATACACCTACCATATGATCCAGCCATTCCTCTTGTAGGTATTTACTTGAGAGAAAAGAAAATGTACGTCCATACAATCTTGTACAAGAATGCTCATAATAGCTTTATTTGTAGCAGCAAAATTGGAAGACAACCCCAGTGTTCGTCAGTAAGTAAATATTATAAGCAAACTGTGGTATATCCATACAACAGCATACTAATGAACAATATAAAGGAATGAATATTGATACATGCTACAACATGCATGCATGCATTGCGAAAGAATTGTGCTGAGTGAGAGAAGCCAGGCAAAACGAGTGCATGCTATATGAATTTATTTGTATAAAATTCTTGAGACTGCAAACTAATCTACAGTGACAGAAAACAGAGCAGTGGTTTCCTAGAGAGACTAGAGAGAGGACCAGGGACGGCAAGGTGGGAGGAATTACAGTGGGTCATGAGGAAACTTCTAGGCATGATGGATATGTTCATTATCTTGATTGTGGTGATGGTTTCACTGGTGTATTTGTAGCTAGCATGACACGTACAATATCCAAATTCTTGGGCAGAGTCTTAGTTAAGAAACTTAGTCTTTTCAGGATAAAAGACTCAGTGTCATAGATTTACATGCAGGTGGTGTTTTTGAGGAGTCTTTGCAAGATCAATATCTATGAGGGAATAAAGGAAGTAGAATTTGGCAGAAAGAGGAAATAAGTTGTGATGCAGTTACGGCAAAGGCCTAAGCTGATCCCACAGGGATCTTTGGAGCTGGGATGATCCTTCAGGGTTGTCCTGTCTTGAGGCAAGAGGGCCTTTTTACTCCTATGACCAGCCATTGGATGCAGGCTATCTCTGGGGACAGAGCTTGACTTTGGGTGAGACAGCTCTCTTTGGCCAAGGGGAATCCCTGAAGAGGTACTAAGCTCAGCACCACTAGCCACCAATAATCTCAGCAGCTGGGAGAACTATTGCCTCATTCTTTAAGAGATAATCTAGGCAGCACACCATAGTATCAGCTATAGTCCATCCATTGCACTGCTTGGACCCACCTGGAAATTGTTGCTCCAGGATTGGTTGGTCCCTTTGCCTGAAGGAGAGTTGCATGCGTTGTAATGTTGCAGATATCAGTCCCTGCTGCTAGCACCTCTGCTAGTCTGGGAAGCTTACCTGGGTGGTGACCTAGGCCCTCCTCCCTGAAAAAACTGAATGAAAAATGGCCCATTTTAAAAGTCATGTGGCCACGGATACCCAATATCCATCGGAGATGAGGCAAGAGTTAATTTATTTGCTTTGGAAAACAAATGGGATTATTGCTTAGGAGACACATTTGTGGGAAAAAAGTGCTTTGATTATTCTAAAATACGAATAATTCTTCTATCAGGAAGTCTTAAACTAAAGTTCTTAAGGTCTCTGAAGCCCCTAGATTGTAGACAAACTTTTTTGTGCATGTTTCTGAGGACACAGTCTATAGCTTATTTACCAACTGCAATGTACTAGCCATTGTGCTAGACACCAGTGTCGCAAAGATTCGTTTGTGCATTTATTCATGTATCAACAGATCGACACCATATGTCAGGCACTGGAAATATAGCAGTGAACAAAATAAAGTTCCCACATTTGTTTTAGATTATCTTCTGGATATGTATGGGCAGATGAAGGGACACACTCAAAAATAGTTCATAAATATATAGCATGTCAGGTGGTGATAAATACTATGAACAGGAAAAATCCAAGTAAAGAGATAATGAGGAGGTGGTGGTGGTGGTAAGGGGTGTTATAGAGGGCATCCCAGGACATTTGAGCAGAGACCTGAAGGAAGCGAGGGAGACAGCCATGGAAGAGGAAAACTTCCAGCAGAGGGAATGGCAGGTGCAGAGGTTCTCTGGGAGGGGCCTGCTTTGAATGCTTAAGGATCAGCACAGAGGCTGTTATGGCTTGAACTGGGGCAGCAGGAGAGAATGTTAAGGGATGACTTCAGAGATGGAGCAAGGAGCTTGATCAGGTGGGTCTTAGTTTCCAAAGGCTGCTGTAACACAGTACCACAAACTGGGTGGCTTAAAACAACAGAAATAATATTCTCTCACAGTTCTGGAGGCTAGATCTGAAATTAGGGTGTCAACAATGTTGATTCCTTCTGCGGGCTCTGAGGGAGAATCTGTTCCATGTCTCTCTCCTAGCTTCTGGTGGCTTCCAGCAATCCTTAGTGTTCTTTGGCCTATAGATGCATCACTCTGATCTCTGCCTTCATCTTCACATGGCATTCTCCCGTGTGTCTCTTCTTCTCTTTTTATTAGGATACCAGTCGTATTGGATTAGGGTCCGCCCTACTCTAGTATGACCTCTGTTAATGTAGCTAATTACATCTGCTGGGTACATGGATATATTTCGAAGATAGGCCTTTTACAGAAATGAATGTGATTTTTCCTGGGTTATCAAAGGTTTTGCATCCAGTGAGGGAAGCAGGTCTGAAATGAATTATTTCAGCACACAGTGGGAAGAGCAGTGGTAGAGATCTAGAGGAGAGTCAGGACCTGGAAGTCTTTCTGAGAAGGAAATGGCAAAAGGTAAGCTAGAGAAGTAGTTTGAGGCCGGACCGTGGAGGGTCTCGTGGGCTACATTAGGAGCTTGGACTTTAACCTGGAGTGGATGGAGAACAGTTAAACGGTATTACCTAAGGAGACAGTGCATTCTGATTTGTGACCTAGATTCTTTAAGTAACTCTAGTGAGCCTGAGAAAGAAGACTTTAAGGGGTTAAAATGGAAGACAAAGAAACCAGTTAAGATATTGCAGTTGTCCACAGCAGAGATAATAAGATAATAGCTAATGTTTACTAAGTATTTACTATACATCAAGCAAGGAGCCCTGGTGGTGCAGTGGCTAAGCACTCAGCTGCTCATGGAAAAGTCGCCTGTCTGAACCCACCAGCTGCTGCACAAGAGAAAGATGTGGCAGTCTGCTTCCATAAAAATTACAGCCTTGAGAACCCTACCGGGCAGTTCTGCTCTGTCCTGTAGGGTCGCTATGAGTCGGAATCAACTCACCGGCAATGGGTGTACATCAAGCACCATTCTAAGCACTTTACATGTATGAACTCAATGAACCTTCAGATCAATCCTAGCAGGTAAACCAGAACCAGGTGCTTTTGAGTTGATTTGACTCATGGCGCCACTTTGTGTGTCGGAATAGAACTGTACTCCGTCAGGTTTTCAGTGTGATTTTTCAGAAGTAGATTGCCCCAGACCTGCCTTCCAAGGTGGATTTGAACCATCAACCTTTCCGTTAATAGTTGAGCGCTTAACTGTAGACATTATTATTTACCCTCGTTTTACATACAAGTAGCCTTGAGCACCAAGAGGCAAGTAAACTTGCCCAAGTTCACAAAGCTCACACAGAGCTAAGCAGGAGGCTAGATTGTTGTACCAGGTACTCTGGCTTGAAAGTTCAGGCTCTTAATCGTGATGCTAGACTGCCTGTCATGAAAATAAGAGCCCAGAGGTTTAGGGGCAATAATGGGGCAGATCTCTTACATTTTGTCCCAAACTGAATTGTTGGCCATAATTTTGCATTAGTTTTATAGCAGTATCCATCAGAAACCCACCCTCCTATCTCCTTTTCTTCTTACTTAGAGCTTGATTCTCTTTTGGCACCCATGTCTCTTTCTTTGCACTCCCATGCTGTGTCTCTGCAGCAATGCAATGCAAAGAGCAGATGTGTAGGGTGTATCTTTGGACAAAATAATATTATGGAGTTATCACCTTGTCAGGTAACCCAAGACCATGCTTTCACCTTGTCTCAGAATTTCTTACTATGGGGGAAAACATCAGACTTGGTGTCCATTGGTTCTCTTTTCCCCCACAACTTTTGTTTGGAAATAGCTCGAATTAAATAAATTAACTTACTTTGCCACTGGAACATCGGTACATATGGGATTGTTGTGAAATATACTGGTATCTGGGGAGAAAAGTGTAACTTTTGACTAATTACTCAGAATACAAACACAAACTGTAAACAGTTAAATATATAACTGTTACTTTTCTAACTGTCGAAATGTGGAGAATTTGAGTCATACAGTGGGTTTATAGAGAAAACAGTGTCTGGACAATGTTCAACTTAGTTTGCCAAAGAAATGTCAGCTCTGCTGCCGTCCTCTGATACCTAACCCTCAGGGCAATCTTATTTTCTTCTCTGTTTAGATTCAAGGAGGTATTGAGGCTCAGTGTCTTTTCCATGTGGTTGTTAATGGTATTATTACATTTTCATAAAGCCCAATACTTACCGTACCTTAGGCCAAATGTACCTTAGCCTAAAAAGCAAATAGAAGCTTCTAGCCCTGCTGAGCATTCAAGCCTAAAGCATGACAGAGGGAAAGAAAAATAGCAAAAAACAGATTGCTCACGTTGTGAGAGTTTTAGCAAAAAAGAAACCACGTAGATATCACATAGCCCTCAGGGGCAGGGCAAGAGAGCAGCCTCAGGGAGTGTTGTCTGGGTCTCTGTTTGGCCAAGAGACAGAGGAAGCACTTGTGACTGAAGACAGTGGTGGGAGGAGGAAAGGGAACAGCTCAAAGAAGGTTACACAGACTCTGCACCAGAAATGAGGGGGATGAGTTTTATTTGGGAAAGCCGGGAGGGATTTGAAGTGAGTTGATGGCCACTGAGTAAGCAGGTTTCAGAAGCGCCATATTTTCCACAGTTTAAGTACGATAAACGTTAAGTTCAGCATTATTAACACGTGCTTGAGAACCTCTAACAACCAGTCCTACCCAGCTCTTCCTTCTCAGCGCACGTTCAAGGTAAGGAGCGTTTTTATTTTTGAAACCCAGGTGCACAGTCAGGGGAAGGGAGAAAACAGCAACACCCGTCTCTTTAATGAGCATTGCGATTGAAAGAGAAATTAACATCACCCTGAATTTTGTGTGATGTCAGTTAAATGGAGGTATTTTATAGCACTTTACAACAAATTAAAATCAACTAAATTGAAAATAAGCCGAGCAGCTGGGATAAGTAATCAGGTAAGTGGCCAGTTTTGCTAATTTTGCTTTGAGCTGAAGATAGAATTTGAATTTCTTAATGTCCCTGAGGTGTGAGAAACACAATTGGAGAGCATGGTTTCTAAGATGATTGTTTTAAGATGCTTGCAACTCAGTCTTGCCCTCCAGTGTATAATTTGCTGAGCACCGTTCCTTGGAAATCAGCCCTGGTACTGTGTGTACCAGTTTAATAGTGGAGGACAGAACCCTGCTTTTGGCTGAATATTAGCGAGCAGACTGGAAATAGATGACCCAGAAGTGGGTGGTAAATGATCCACATTAACTGAGAGACAACTGAGAGACTGTAATGAAAGGACTGAAATTCATATGAAGACTTTATGGCTACTCTGCATCAGCCCAAATCAGAGGAACTACTAGATGTCTGATGAATTAAGAAAATGGGTACTGTGTTCGTTTCCAAAATTTGCATGTAGTCAGAATGCCCTGACGTAATGAATGCCGGCTTTAGTGGGCAGGATTTTACAGCAGAGCTTTTCACTCCATGACCCAGTGTTTCTTGCATGAATTACTTGCTGATTTTAGTATCTAAAAAATGCTCAGGAAATTGTCACAAAGGCCAGAGGAAGGTTGATGATAACTATAATGGGGTGATGGCCTAGGATGAACCTTGTGTGTATGTGTGTTTGCTTTTGTGGGCAAAAGAAAGAGGAGAAAAAGTTGACGGGAGGGACATTAGTAAAAATAAAACTTAGTAAACCACTCAGAATTCAAGTATTAAGAGGTCAGCAGATGAAGATAAAATGATGCTTGTAATTATGGTTTATAAAGAGAAATAGGCCAGATTGAATATATAATTTTCGTTTTTTTCCTCCTCTGCATCTGAGGAATTAAATGCAATAAACTAATCTGCAGAAAATCCATGTATCTAGGTTGTTTTAGGTCAACCTTAGAGAAAAGTAAAGGTTGCACAGATTTTTTTCAGCTCTCTACTTATAGACTTTCTACTTGAAACACTTTT
Source organism: Trichechus manatus latirostris (assembly GCF_000243295.1). Classification (NCBI taxonomy): domain Eukaryota; kingdom Metazoa; phylum Chordata; class Mammalia; order Sirenia; family Trichechidae; genus Trichechus; species Trichechus manatus. The sequence goes on from NW_004443973.1 coordinate 16,367,037, forward strand.
ACCTTAAAATACTTTATTTTAAAAATATGGCAGTTTTAGGTAAATTTCTTCAGATACCTATTTACTAAAGCAACAGATAATTTTCCTTCTTCTCTAATTTCTTCAATAGTAACTTCCCCTCCCCTAGCCAACAGCCTTTACTTGACCTTCAGTACTTTAAGTTTGGGAAGGACAAAACTTTAAATTTCCATCATCATTACCTTCTGATAATTCTGTTCATACTTAGTACCCCACACCAGGGAACTAAGCAGGAAGAACTGCCTTCTCTACTAGAGTATCAAATATATCATGACACCCCAGAGAGCAGAATGGGTCTCCAATGAACCTGGCTAATACTGAAAGCTTAATCAGTGGTGAGCTCCAAACTGACAGCCTCTATTGCTTGACCCTGTTCAGCTGACTCAGGTATTGTTCAAGGTGGCACTTCGCCGGTTTGAGAGATCGTTGTTCTGTGTGAAAGCATTAAAAAGTATGCCTGAGTCATAGAGGTTAACCACCATGTTTTGTTGCTTTGGTAGAAATGGGTGCGGAGAACTGAGTGAATTTATAGGACAGGAGTTCAAATGTGCTGACCTCTTCTTTCCAGAGAAGCTGTTCTTTGCAATACCTTCCCTATTTGTTTTGTACTGCCCTCTCCTGGCTCCTTTATTAAATTTCTTATTAATGAATGTTTAGAAACACTGGATGCTGCTGCCATTTCCACTTCTCATTAGAAAGCAATTTCTCATTTTACTGTATGAAATGTGGCGTTAACAGTGATTAATTCCGATGTGCATAGATACAAGATTGCTGAAGCTATCCGTTGTAGACAGTATCTATATGAGAGTAACTTGGTCGTTTATATGGGCTTTGCAATGTCTGCAACAGAAGTTATTTTGCAGTTTATTCATTAGTCAAATTTTCTCAATCATTGGGTGAAAATCCAGTGTTATTGGAAATAACGTGGACACTTTTTCTCTGTGTTTGTATTTTACAGTGGCTGCTAATTTACAGAAGATTGTAGATGATCCCAAAGCATTAAAAACATTGACATTTAAGTTGGTAAGTGAAAAGCTATGGAAAGAAGGTGAATGTTTTACCATGCTGTGCCAGCAAGTAATAATAATAGAGCTTCATAACCTACTGTGTAGTTTTGTTGTTGTTCTTTTCCTTTGGGATCCATTTTTGCATTTGTCATTTGCCTCATCAAGATTTGGAAACATTTTCTGACCATGACCAGAAATTTCCTCTTCAATGAGCATATCTTACTTACCCTTTTACAATTACATCTTTAACTAAGAATGGCCATTTGAGAATCTTGTACCATTTTGCTTCCAGTTTGTATGGCAAGTTGACCATGTAGACAAAATTAAACTGAATTCAAAGCAACAGTCTTAATAAAACTTCCCTGAGGTGAAAGCCAAATGGTTCTAACTTTTAAAAATAGAGGCTGATCGTTGGGGAAATGGTTTAGATAATTGGAAATGATTGCAGACTAACTCACCAAAGCCTAATAAACAAAGACATAACATTTTCACTCCACATTTCAAATCACAGTAACAGAGTCTTTTAAGGAGTAGATGTTGAACAGGTGTTCTGCTCTAGCAGATTTTAAACTTAGGATCTGGAGTGGCACAGAAACCCAGAGTAGTGGGCATTGTGAGACTAGGACAGGTGGAGGCGAGGCCAGAAACGGAGAGAAGTCCAAATAAGCAGAAGTGACTATTTTCCTGAAAGGTTTAGCAAATAGTACATTGCGGTCTAATAAATAGCTTGTTTTAGAATTATAAATTAATATTACCAAGGGCCAGTCAGAATGCTGCAATTTAAAATCTAGATGGCCAACACTTTGCTGTAAACGACATATATGGATGATTTGCCTTTTTTATTTCTTGTGAAAATTAAATGGAAAATGTGTGTGGCCAAAAATGCTAAATGGTTAGTGACAGTAAATGTTAGCCTAATGCTAATTAACTTTTTGGGTCTAGCTTCTCATCTAATTTCAGATGGCGAGGCTGTGTGATAAAAGAGCACAAAGATTTTCACAGACAGGATTTATCTGAAGAAATTAGCTTTGTTTTGATAATAAACAAACATTTTATTCAGACTTAGAGTGATAAATTAGCAAATTGAAAAATTCATCTTCTAGCTTGGAACTACACTGTCACCTCTATTATGTTTCTAATGCACCTGCAGTTTTGAAAATGTTTCATTTATGTGAGAATATATTTATCAGAAAATGGCACCCTGTGTTGGCATTTCAAGTCAATACACATGTCTTTTTACTCACTTTTTATAATATAAGAAAGTTAGAAATTGTACCATATCCAGAATGTTTTTCTTGATGTTGAATATGGAGAGAGAGAGTTAAAAGAGTAAAACATTTGTGCCTGCTTATTCCCATTGTCTCTAAACTTGCTTACCTATAAAAAAGGCCCCAGCCCTTTGCTACTACTGAAAGTTTTATAACAAACAGTACCTACTATACTATCTCTAGATAAACAGTAAGCCTCTGCCTCATCTCCTACTCTAATCAATCTATAAATTCTCTGCATTCTGTCTCTCTTGATTCTGACCTCTTCTCTTCACCTCCACTTCAGGCACCCTAGTAGATAGAATTCTCTCCGTATTTTCCTAGATTCTTGCATAGCCTCCTAAACTGATCTTCCTGCTTACAATCTTGCCAACCTATGGCTCTGTTTACATGCTGTAGCTGTAGCTGGGGTAATCCTTCCGCAGTTCCAAAATGCTTCAAACACTTTAGTGGCTTTCCAAGACTGTCCTCTTCTAAAACTCAAGCCCTTGAGGCCTTCCCTGCTCAGACCTCCCTTTAGATGTCCTGCCTTAACTTTATCTCCTGTCCTCCCCTTCCCTTCCTTACCCTCTCCCCTGCATCCCTCTTTCTCAATTGCTGTCTCTCCATCTCTCTCCTCCCTGCCACCGTTCCACACTCCCTCTCTTCTCACCCTTCCTCCTTTTCCTATTTTCATCTGCTCGTCCTTTGCATATGTTTTACTTCCTAATAGAATATTCTTTTCTCCCAACTTCCCCTGGCCTCCTATTTGTCTCACTGACTCCTAGGAATGTTTCAGTTTTCTGCTTAGATTTCACTTTCTGTAGGAAGCTTTTTCTGACATGCAGTCCTGGCTTAGGTGCTCCTCCCGTATTCTCCCCACAAGGGTGTTCATATTGTATTGAAATTGTGTGCTTTCTTAGTTATATCTCTAAGAAGTCTAGCGGCTCCAAGAGAGCAGACAGTCTTAGGTCTCCAGTGCCTAGTAGCACAGTGGATGGCACAAAGCAGGCACTTAATAACGATTAATATATATTGGAATAACACAAGCCTCGCATAGGAAAAGTTTAGCCATCATTTTTCTTTTACGTTTGCTTTAATCTCTGTAGATTGTGACTTCTGCTTCATGCCCTCTTTTCAGAGAAACCAAAAAAACCCAATGCTGTTGAGTCAATTCTGACTCATAGCAACCCTGTAGGGTTTCTAAGGCTGTAAATCTTTACAGAAGCACACTGCCACATCTTTCTCCCACGGAGCCATCAGAGTCAATCGCTTTAACCACTGCGCCATCAGAGTTCCTTAAAATACCATGGCCTTGAGTGCAGAAACAACAAGAATTGCTGCCATTTATTGTGCATGCAGTATTTGCCAGCTACACATGATTCATTTTACATACTTTATCTCAGTTAACTTAGTCCTCACAGTCCCATAAAATGGTGATATCATTAGGTCCACTTAATGCATTGGGAACCCAAGATGGTTCCCAAGTTGTGTTAACTTGCCCAGAATCACATAATATTGAAGCTGCAATTCCAACTGTGGTCTAACCTCTAAGTCCATACTCTTAACAAGTACTCATTCTTAGAGGCAGGCCCCTGCAGTCTTACGCTTTTACAGAGTTCTGTTTCTTTGTGAGGAATCCATGGGTAGTGAAAACAGTTAACTTGCTCAGCAGCTAACCAAAAGTTTGGAGGTTGGAGTCCACCCAGAGGCATCTAGGAAGAAAGGCCTTGCAGCCTGCTTCCAAAAAAATCAGCCATTTAAAATCCTATGGAGCACGGTTCTACTTTGACACACGTAGGATCCATGAGTCCAGTTAGACTTCACGGCAACTGATTTGCTTTCTTTGCAGACTGATCCTTTTGGATGACTGGATGGATTTACATTGGTCAAGACTGAATCTCATTTGTACCTTAGCCAGATTGAATAATATTGTCCTGTCCTCGGCACAGGAGACTCCTAGAGGCAAACCTATACCTTGTTTTCCCTTCCCCCTGCAGCTTTCCAGTGTAGTAATCTGCCATTCCCAGTAAATGGAAGTTGATGTCTTTTTCCCCACAGATAGTTAAAGATGTTAAATAAAACCAAACTCAGGAGCGACTTTCTAGTTCTGTCACTTAACTTTCTGTGCAACCCTCATTAAAACCTGAGAGGGTTTCTTTGTTGTTATCAGCCGCCAGCCAGTTTGAGATCCACTTGACAGAGTTAATTTGAACTGATTTTTGGCCTAATCTTCTGTAGGACACTAACATCCTGATAAAACCGCAGAGATTCAAATGCATTCACCTTCATTCATCAATTTGGTTATTTTGTTGAAGAATAAAAGATCAAAGTATTTCAGCAGCATTTTTCCTCATAAGCTGCTGCTGCTCATGGTCTTTTTAGCTCTCAGCTGTTTATCATTTATGTTAATCTTGGAGCTTTCATTGCTTTCTAAAGGAGTCAGGGGCCTGAAATTGTCTAAAGAACCAGTAATGTCTTGAAATATTGGCATTGGTACTCTGGTACCACCACCTATCTGTCAGTGGAGACTTGTGTGTTGCTGTGATGCTGAACAGGTTTCAGTGGAACTTCCAGATGAAGACTGACTAGGAAGAAAGGCCTGGTGATCTACCTCCAAAAAATCAACCACTGAATCTGTGGATGATAACATCCAGTCTCATTGTGCTTGGGGTCACTATGAGTGGATGATAACATCCAGTCTCGTTGTGCTTGGGGTCACTATGAGTGGATGATAACATCCAGTCTCGTTGTGCT
>NW_004443973.1:16372200-16462519 GCF_000243295.1 Trichechus manatus latirostris
CTATGAGTGGATGATAACAGCCAGTCTCGTTGTGCTTGGGGCCACTATGAGTGGATGATAACAGCCAGTCTCGTTGTGCTTGGGGTCACTATGAGACAGGGCCAACTAGAGGGCAGCTAACAACAACAACAGGTGCAGCCTGGGCTTCGGGGATTTTGAAAGCACCCGCTGTGATCACAGAGTGTAGCCAAGGCTGAGTAGCATTGCATTGTAGATGGTTCAATCTCTAATCCCTTTCATGTCCCCCCCTTCCACCACTATTAGAAATATTTGTTCAAGTTTGAAAGTACATTACAGGCATCTGCCCTTTTTTTTTTGCAAATCTGTTTATATATGAAAAGCAATAGCCCAAGAAGCAAGGATATCGGTTATACAGAGAAGTGCATTTATTTTTTTCTTTGACCAATGAGATCTTTAGCTTTATCTGACAGATAATAGTGAAACATGAGTTCCATTGTTGGCATGGCCAGGGGCAGGGAGATCAGAAACCTTTTCATGACTTTTAGCCAAGTGGTTCAGGCATAGAGGGCATTTCAGCTCAAGTATTATTTGCTTTGGGTTTGACATATCATTACTCCTTTATTGTTGTTGTTTTAAAGCCTTGAGACAGGTCTTTATAAACGTTTTTTAAAATCATTTTTTAATTTGCTACTCTGCAGTTTTATAAGGTAGGCAAGTCTTGATTTCAGTGTGGACTTTTTGAAATTGTGTTAGTGAAAATATGAAATAAGATATATTTAATTTACCCTTGGAGATAGAATACAAATTGTAAGTGCATGTAATTAACATCCAATTGGTACACATTTACATGTGCATTATAGATTTTAGTGACTGAAGTTTAATAACATTATATGCATTGCAGATAGAAATTCTATAAGCATTTTGGCAATTAACTACTAAAAAAAACAAACTCATTGCCTTCGAATCAGTTCTGAATTGTAGCAACCCTATAGGACAGAGCAGAACTGCCCCATAGGGTTTCCAAGGCTGTAATGTTTACAGAAGTAGACTGCCACACCTTTCGGCTAGCAACGGAGTGTTTTAACCACTGTGCCACCACTGCTCAAAAGAAGTTACTTAATTAGAGATGCTCAGTTTAGGCGTAACTAAGGAGGCTGCATGACTGAGGCAGCAGTTTCCAAAGTGCAGATAAATTCTAGGCCCCCAGCCAGGCCTAATCAGTCAGAATCTCTTGGGACTGGAGCACAGGAATCTGTATGTTCACAGCACTTCAGATGATTCTGATGTCCGCTACTGTTGGGGGACCATAGACCTAAAGGAAATCAAAGCTTCCTCCTTTGAGAGGCACTGGGATAGAGCACCTTTGAATTACCTGGGGAGCCTAAAGAATCCCAGCGCCCAGACCACACCTGTAACAATTAAATCACAATTACTGGAGGTGGACACAGCCTTTGGTATGTTTTAAAACACTCTAGATAATTCCAAAGTGCATCCAAGTTTGGGGTGGAGAGAATTTTTTGACTGACATTAGGCCACCACATTTTCAGCTCCTCCACAGGGCTCAGGTATGATCTGTGTATTTCAGAGTCAGAGCACAGCATAACACCATACTTGCTTTTGAGTAAGAGCGTGCATGGTGTTGTATTGTTATGCTAAGTTCCTGATAATGTATATGTTTTCCTTGGAAGCTGAGGTTTACAAAATGTGGTTCTTGGACCTTTGGGGTTCCCTGAGGCCTTTTCAGGGAATCCTGGACATCAAAACTATTTTTATAATAATACTAACATGATACTTGCCTTTTCCACAGTGTTGACACTGGTGTAAAAGGCAGTGATGGGTAAAACTGCGGAGGTCTTAGCACAGATCAGGGCAGTGAAATGAAACTGTACTAGTAGCCATTGTATCTTTAAAGCCACGTGCTCGCTGTGGAAAAAAGAAAAAAAAAAAAAAACCCACTAGTTTCACTTAAGAATTTTTCTAACAAGGCGGGAAACATTGATTTTACTAATCTCAACTCTTAAGTACATATCTTTTTAATACTCTGTGTAATGAAATGGGAAGTCCGCATACAGCACTTCTGCAGTGTATTAAAGTATCATGGCCGACTCCAGGAAGAGCATCTGTGGGATTGTTCGAGTTGTGAGCTGAACTAGCCAGTTTTTGTTTTTTCCATGGAACACCATTTTTACTTGAAAAAACAACTAACAAACGCTGGCTACTCAGACTTGAGCAGGGACAGAGTATCCAGTTGGCAAGGTAAGCATGGTGCTTACCTTGCTTACCAGTTTATCTGTAGTGAACAATTTCACATTTTTTTTCACCACATCAAAGATTCTGCTTCTAGGTATGGCTGGCATCTGTCTGTCTCGCAACCCCACAGCACCTTCCTACAGAATCAAAGCCCCTTTTCAAATTTACAATTTTCAAATTTACTGGGTGGATAATCTAGTAAGCTGGTAAGCACAGATTTACTTGTGCTTACTTACTAATCTGTAGTGAGTGAACAACTTCACATAGTTTTACCACATGTGTAATTGTTCACTACAGATGATCTGGTAAGCAGGGTAAGCACCATACTTACCTTGCCTACTGAATAATCTGCCCCTGGACTTGAGTAATTGGCAGGCATTTTCTTGAAAATGAACTAAGGATCCTAATACTTCAAGGAAGACAACTGGCAGTATTGGTTGTCAATAATAAATTCAAGCTTTCAAGCAAAAATTGGAATTTTGGAGAACTTTACTGATGAGATCAGTGGTGATACTAAATATTATGATTTGTTGATGTATAATGAAGGCTTGATATTGTGTAATGAACAATGTCAACATTTAGAAGATCTGCATAACTCAGTGATGTTTAAAAATCATGCATGGGTAAAAGATCCATTCAGAGTAAAATATAAACTTTTATAGGCTTTAATGTAACAGAGTGCAAAACGTCCAATGATAAGGTTTCAGATCCACATTGTAACTAACGGTTAAGAAACCACCACTTGGTAAGTTCTGGTGTAATAACAAAGAAGAATATCCATAATTATCTGGAAAAGCTATTAAGATCCTCCTCCCTTTTCCAATTACATGTTTGTGTGAGGATGAGTTTTCTTTATATACTTGACGGAAACAGTATATAGCAACAGATGAATGCAGAAGCAGTTATGAGAATCCAACCATCTTCTATTAAGCAAGACATTAAAGCGATTTGTAAACATGTAAAACAAGGTCACTCTTCACAATTTTGTTTTTGTTTTGGAAAAACATAGCTATTTTTAATGAGTATGTTAGCATGTAATGTATTATTGTATGTTTAATAGATTAGTAAATGAATATTTTCAAATTTCTCAGTGTTAATTTATACAGCAGTCAGTACAATAAATATAACTCACATAGATATAAGATTTTGGGGGGCCTCAGTAATTTTTTAAGAGTGCACAGGGGTCTTGGGACCAAAATATTTGAGAACTGCTCTTTGAAAGGTCTCTGGTCCTTTCTTTCTGATTTTCAGAACCCGTTGCATATTGCCCTCATTTATGTTTTTCAGTAAGAGATGGTAGAGGAGGGAAAGCCGATGCCTTGAAGAACAGCCAAACAACTTGGTCTGTGCCTCTTTGCCAGGAAACAGAACATTCCGGTGTTGCTGTAGGAGGCACTGGGGACATAGACTGGGATATGGATGCTCCAGAAACTCCCTGTGTGATGCATTCATGATAACCTCTGGTTTGATCACCCATTCTCTTCATAAATTGTCCCTTCCATTAGTCTTTACAAGGAAAGAATTTAATACTTTTCTTTTACTTCTAGTCAGTTCAACTACTATTAAGTATGCTGTTTTTATTTCTAGTCATTTTAACCTCCTAAAATTCACATGGCCAAATTTCTGACATGGCTTTGAGATGCACTGACCTCTTTTTGGTCGTCTGTAATGTAGCTTTGTCCCCAGTGTTTGTCAGTTGCCTATTAGTTACACAGACTGCCTCTGCCACCGTTCAGTAGGTTGAGCAAATGATGACGTTAGAAAGAGTGGGAGAGAAAGGAAAATTTGGGGAGATGGGTAAAGAAACAGTGCTAATGGAATGAGAAAATCAGTAGGGAGGTGAAAAAGTTTCAGTATGTCTAATATCTACTAGAAAATATCTCAGCTGGAATGTTCAAAGTAATAAGGAAAGGAGTGTTTCTCATCTCACTGCCCCTGGCAATGCAAACAATGAAAACTGCACTTCACTGAATATCTTCTCTGTCAAGTAAAACTAGATAAACCATTGGACCAGGCACAAAGTAAACATTTTTTTTCCTTAATATTAATATTCCTACCCTTTAGGCGACTGGTTTTCTTATATAAACATAACTACTCACACTGGATTTTATTTAAAGGACAATTATTTTAAAATATTCAAGTTGTATGTTTTAGTTGGCTGCTTGTTTTAAAGGAAAATGCAAGAGTTGACAAAGGGCTGGTTTTATTCACTGTCTTATAGGACATTCTCATACACAAGTAGTACTGAGCAAGTTAATTGTGATGATTGGAAAGGGCTTTTATCTATGGGAAACTAATTGTGACAATAATTTAGCAGGAATTGGGCCAAAGAAAGGTTTATATGGTGCTTTTTGTAATTAATTGCACATCCCCAGTCATTCATCAGACTTCTTTCTCTCCACTTATTTAATGTTCAGTTCTGATTCATGTACAGTGGCATGAAGAGTCCGTTTAGAATGGTGATCTTAGTGTTGTATTTGTGTGTATACAGGGAAGGGAAAGGGGAGGGTTAGAAAGAAAGAAAATGTTTAAGAATTAGAATCAGTGAAAGAGGCTTTAGGAGTGTCTTAGTCACTGTAACAGAAATAACACAAGTGGATGGTTTTAACAAAGAGAAATTTATTTTCTCACAGTAAAGTAGACTAAAAGTCCAAACTCAGGGTCTCAGCTCTAGGGGAAGGCTTTCTCTCTCTGTCAGCCTTCTCGTCAGTCTTCCCCTGGACTAGGAGCTTCTCTGCACAGGGTCCAAAGGATGCGCTCTGCTCCTGGTGCTTCTTTCTGTCTCTCTGCTCACCTCTCTGTTATATCTCAAGAAATTGCCTCAGGACACAATCCAATCTTGTAGACTGAGTCCTGCCTTACTAACACAACTCATTAACATCTAGAGGCAGGATTTACAACGTATAGGAAAATCACACAATACCGGGAGTCATGGCCCAGCCAAATTGATACACACATCTTTTTGGGCGGACATAATTCAATCCACAACAAACAGCAATGACTTATTTCTCCTTCAGATTATTAGGATTAAAGAAAAGTATTTGACACATATAATTTTGGCCAATATTAGGCAGTAAATAACGTCCTAAAATATCACCAACAAAATCCTGTTACGGGAGAATAGTTCTGTTGTAGCACATTTCCCTGTAAAGAATTCTCATTGGTATTTACATAGAAGGTACCCATAATGAGCCATTCCATTCTAGGTGACCACTGTTTTTCTGGCCAGTTTTACAAAGGAGATAATTTTGGTAAAACCAAATTACTCCTTAGTAATAGATATCTTCTGCCTTTTTTGGGGAAACCCTGGTGGCATAGTGATTAAGAGCTACAGCTGCTAACCAAAAAGGTCGGCAGTTTGAATCCACCAGGCACTCCTTGGAAACCGTATGGGGCAGTTCTCCTCTGTCCTATAGGGTCACTATGAGTCGGTAATCGACTTGACAGCAGTGGGTTTTTTTGTTTTTTTGTTTTTTTTTTGCTTATTTTTGTAATATTATTTTTCTTTTTTAATTATTTCAATTGCCTTTGAGTCAGTTGCAACTCATGGTGAACCCACGTGTGCCAGAGTAGAACTGTGCTCCATAGGATTTTCAATGGCTGATTTTTCAAAAGCAGATCACTAGGACTTTCTTCCGAGGTGCCTCTGTGTGGACTCAAACCTCCAACCTTCTAGTTAGCAGCTGAGCGCATTAACGTTTATACCACCAAGGGATTTCTTTGAATTATTAAGAGGATCTAATTAGGAAAGTATATTTAAAATAACTTTTTAGAAACAAATATTATATGTTCTCACTTTTATGAAATGGCATGAATAGGTAAATATATAGAAACTAATGTTCATTAGTGGTTACCAGGGATGGGGAGGAGGGATTCACTTTCTAGATAGTAGAAACTTGGTGATGGGAAGGTGACACCAGATAAGAGTGAAGTGTGCATAGTTGACTAAGGTAAACGATGTCACTAAGATGTACAGAAGAAAAAAGGATCTTTTGGTAATTGTTGTGTCATATAAAGGAGCCCTGGTGGCACAGTGGATAAACGCTTGACTGCTAACGAAAGATCAGCAGTTTGAACCCACCAGCCACTCCGAGGGAGAAAGATGTGGTAGTCTGATTTCATAAAGATGACAGCCTTGGAAACCCTATGGGGCAGTTTTACTCTATGAGTCTGAAACAACTCGATGGTAGTGGGTTGTGGCATATATAATTTTCTGACAACAGCAGGAACAACTGAAAAATATATGTGCAGATACGTATGTATGTATGTAGGCATATATATGTATAGGTATAGGGTCGCTATGAGTTGGAATTGACGGCACACAACAACAGCGTGAGTATATATGTGAGTATATATACATTGTATGCATATGTATATGTATGTATATGTGTGCATGCGTATGTATTCATATATATATAATAAAACACATAGGAGGCACAGTCACGGATACTTCTTAGACATAACCAAATAACCTAATGGCATTGGTTTTCTGAGTTTAAAGGCTTAGGACCATAGTCTCATGGGACAACTTGGAAAACTGGCATAATATAGTTCATAAAGTTTATGTTCTACATCCTAGTTTGGTGAGTAGTGTCTAGGGTGTTAAAAGCTTGCAAGCAGCCATCTAAGATACAACTATTGGTCTCTACTCATCCAGGGCAAAAGAGAAAGAAGGAAACCAAAGACTCTAAGGAGAAACTAGTCTAGAGGACTAATAGTCTACATGAGCCACGGCCTCATCTACCCTAAGACCAGAAGAATTAGATGGTGCCTGGCTACCAATACCAACCATTCTGATCAGGGTCACAATAGATGGATCCTGATAAAATGGGGAAAAGATGGAGAACAGAAACTCAAATTCTTAAAAAATCCAGACTTACTGGATAGGTTGACCCTTGAGAATTCCCTGAGACTATTGCTCTGATATACTCTTTACACTTTGAACCAAAATTATTACCTGAGGTCACCTTTTAGCTAAATAACAGATTGGCTCACAAAATAAGGAATATCATCCATGAGTACTATGCTTCTTTAAAAAATCATCTATATGAGACCCAATGGTCAACAATTACTGTAAAATAAACATGAGAAGGTAAGGGGGCAGGGAAACAACAGAAATAATGAGAATGTTCATGCATTGTGAAGAATGTAACCAATGTCACTGAACAATTTGTGTGAAAATTGTTGAATGGGAACCTAAACTGCTCTGTAAACCTTCAGCAAAAACACAATAAAGTATTATTTTAAAAAAAATAACTTTTAAAGAAATTTATATGTGGTTTTACTGGCAATCATAGGTTTTATTGGCAGTTCCAAAACTATGAGCTTGGGTCTGGAGTTGTTTTAAAGGGTAACATTCCTTCCACCTGTTTTCTGTACTTGATGGTATAATAACCAAATTTCCTACAGCAGAAGTTAGGACCCAGTAGTCATTCAAGAGAGTGATTCATAGAATCTCTCCTGGAAGAGATAGGATATGTGGCCCCACACAAACTGCCTTTGCTTGGAGCTGCCATCACATCGTAGTTGTTGGTGTTAGCTGCCTTTAAGTTGGCCCCTGACTCATGGACATCAAAATCAAATGACCTATACACATCAAAATCGAATCCTACCCCATCCTGGGCTATCTCCATGATTAGTTGTGGCTAAACTGTTGTGATCCATAGGGTTTTCATTGGCTGATTTTCAGAAGTAGATCTCTAGGTCTTCCTTCCTAGTCTGCTTGTCTAGAAGCTCAGCTGAAACGTGTTTAGCATCACTGATAGATTGTGGTGGCTGCACGTGAGGTGAATTGGCCGGGACTTGAACCTGGGTCTGCTGCATGAAAGGTGAGAATTCTGTCACTAAACCAGCAGTGCCTCATGCCATCACATGATCAGGTCTTTAAATCCAGTGGTAACAGACTAGCACTGATGGTTTGTTTCTTTTTCCCTTTTCAGGCTTCTGGCTGTGATGGGTCAGAGATTCCCGATGAAGTGAAGCTGATTGGGTTTGCTCAGTTGAGTGTCAGCTGATGTATGTCCCGTGATGTCACCCTTATCTGTCATGCCCCTCCTCACCACGCTCCCCTCAACTCTCCCTCTCCCACTTCCTCCCACCCCCTCACTCCCACTTCCCAGCAAAATCAGAAGATTGTGAAGAGGCTGGCTTAGATGAAAATGGGATAAAAAAATAATTTTTTTTTTAACTTACAACACTCCAAGTTCTGCTTTATTCTCTAGCAATCCACAGTACGAGAACAAGCAAATGCCACAGCTGCACGACTGTTGCTAATTTTTCCAAAAGCTGTTTAATATTCTTAGCAATGAATTTGGATATCCCTTAAGTGAAAAGAATCTGAAATACACTCAAGTGGTCCTGTTTATTGGCAGCAAAAGGAATTTTCTATCAGAAGTCTATTTCTTCTTTCATTGTTATTCTTTCTAATACTTTAATTGTACATCTGACGATACTGCCTCTTTTATGTTGTATTTAGAAATTAATATACTTATAAAATTAAGATTTATTAGCCAAACTTGAATTCTAGTTTTAAAACTGACTGTGAATTTTATTTTTCATATATTTATGCATTACACACCTTAGGGATAAGAAAAAAAAAGTTTTTGATTATATGCTTCTTGCAGTTAATCTCTTATTTAAACAAAAAGTTTCAGGTATATCTTTGGAGTATTTGTAACTTCTAATTTTTGAAATGACCGAATAGGAACTAGGATGCTTACTCTTTTGGTTTGTTTCCTGAAAACCAATTTACAATCTGATTGTCTCTTGGGAGTGGGAGGTGCCTTGCAGACTTTCATATTAAGAATGTGCCTGAGGCTGCTTTACTCTGGAATAGTCTCAGATCTAAAATTTCTTCTACATACGGTGGCATCTGTAAGTTTTGCTTCCTTTGGAGTTTAGGATGCTATATAAAATGTTGCCATTCTGTTAGATTGTTAACTATATACCCATCTCCGATTTGGCTTCTCCTTAAGTGATAGGATTTGTTGTTTTGAAAGTGAGAAACTTGAAAGTACCGGCATCTAAGTTTTACTTGAATTTCTGCAGAATACCCAGATGGAGTGAAAATAATAGAAAGGGTTCTGTGCAATGACTAAAAGGTAAAACTCTGTTAAGTTTCAAGAATAAATACTTTCAACCCAAGTAGCTCTCTGCTTGACTACATAGTATGGAACTAGTAAACTTTAGGATTTTCACAATTGGAGTCTAAACTTTCAGGGAGGTGGGCTCCTGGGATGGTACCATTGCTCTTTCCTAGCTAACCCTAGATACGGCAGCTCTTTAATGTACTTTAAAAGCAAATATATATTACTAAGAAGAAAAAGTTATTTATAATTGCCTTGTCATAATTGTTAAGGTGTTCTAGAGCCATTTGCATACAATTAAATGTAATTTCATTCCATTCTGTTGTTTACACAATGATTACTCAAAGATGACTGCAAAGGTAAAAGGAAAATAAAAGTGTATTGCACAAAGAGATGATGTATTGTTTCATTCTTCCTTTAGGTATTATCTGCCTTGCTGCAGTGATATTTAGCACTTTCATAAAATGCCTAGTAAGAATTAACTAGCAAAAAGCACCCTAGAGGAAGAAGACATCCATCCAGTCACAGAGAATTCAGTTTGACAAATCTCTCAAATTAGCTTGAGGAGAGAATGAAAGGCAAACATTCATACTCCATGTAGATAGACTGTCTTTGAATTAAAACCATAGGGCTGCAGGAAACAAGAGGAAATATTTTTTTCCATCCGCTTCTCTTTAGCACAATGGGCACTGAGGCTGTGAGTGGTTAAGTGCCTTGTCCAAGGCCCCTGTCTGAGCTCCTTGCAGAGCTGGACTTCCAGGGCCCTGATTTCCTGGCATCCTGAGCACGTTCTTGACATTCTTGTGGAAAATGTGGAATAAAAGAAGTCATCTTCAGCTCAAAAAGGGAAAACACGCATGAAGAACTGGAGAATCCTTATTTTGCAACATGGTACTAAATATCATTTAATATCTGTATTTTACTTATATCTGTAAGCCCGTAGCCTTACAAATGGTATTTGTGGTAGCTTACATACATTCATATAGTAGGATAAAGATTAAAAAAAAAAATAGAGAAATTAGGATGAAGTGAAAGTAAGAATTGGTTAACAAGATGAAATCTTGGATAGAGTTAGTACACAAAACTTCCCGCTGTGAGATTCTGCCAATTGCTAGAAGAGTGCATAGATATGTACCAGGAGTGAAGAGGAAACCCTGATCAGATACAACCTTTCCTTCATTTATAGCATTTTCTTTTCCTTTTTTATTCAAGTTAAGGAACACTTTTTCCCTAGTACTGATGTCTGAAATAAAATTCTTCCAGGAGTCGTCATAAAGTGGAAGTTAGGTACAGGCAGTCCCTGGGTTATGAATGAGATCCGTTCCAGTCTGTCTTTAAGTCGAATTTGTAGGTAAGTCAAAACAGGTACATACCGTTCTTATTTAGCGACAGTTAATCAAATGTTTGTCGTAGTGTATAGTATGTATTTTACTGTTCAGTGCATATAAAACACTTGAGAAATACTTGCAAACCCTGCAGTGTTTTCATGAGCCTCACGAAGTAGTGTGTGCATTCGTTATTAGGAACCATTGTATTTAACTCAAATTTTTAATATAATAGACTTTATGGCAGTCCATTCTTAAGTACGAGTTGTCTGTTAAGTTGGTCGTTTGTAACCCAGGGACTGCCTGTATTCAGAAACTTAAAAAGTTTTCAAAACATCCATACAATAGATGCATAGCAAGTTTTGAACATTTTCCTTTTGGAGTCCTGTCTAAGCAGGCCCAGAGTTAGGCTGTATGATAGGAAAGGCAGTTCAGCAAGGCACTGAAGGGCATGGTCCAAGTACTTGACTCTCTCTTGTGATCTAGAAAGATACAATAATGACAGTTAAATGTTACCTATAGCAAGAAGTGGACTGCATATCCTTTAGGCAATCCTGTGTGACTGTTTCTCTTAACCAAGCTTTTGATTAAAGATGGCTTTAAGCAGTGCAATATTGTGATTCTTTTAACTGGCAAAGACCTAAATTTCCCTCAACGCAGATATTTTGGTACTATTAATTTGGAAAGATTCATATTCTTTGACAAACGGTAGGGTTCACAACCTCATTAAAATTAAGGCACCCACATCTCATGCCTAAATACGTATAAAAATTCTTCGGCATCCAATGTACCTTTGTTGTGGTCAACTTGCAAAGATACAAAAGAGAAGGAAGTTCTCATCTCATTGTCACTTCAGTGTATTGTTCTTATGTAAACAAAATGGTTTTCTGTGTTTAAAACAACTTGTGTGATGAAAAAAATTGTTCTTGTGAAATTGAGAAATTCCTTATATAGCATAGATCTTATATACTGGTAAATATGGTGGGTCACCGCTGTATCTCATGTCCAAGTGGAGTAAAGTAGTATCCTTTAGGGGTAGAGGCAAGACTTCCATCAAAGGCAAATCTGTTCATATAGAATGATTTTAGCATGGAGAAATATCAGAATTGCGAGTCACTCATTTCAGTAATACATCTATGGCCTGTTTAATGTTAAGCAATATACCCTCCTGGTAAATTCTCCAGCTTGAATTGGTAGAATCTCCTGTTTAGTGATTGAAGTATTCAATCTGTACAGAGATGGTGAATATAAGCCAATTAACATTGGAGAACTTCTGCCAAAAATTAGGATTTGCATTTGACAGTAAATGATCTTGTGTCTCCACCCCACCCCCGGAAGTATGTTTGATAAGAGAAGCTGTTCCTTGCTGAGGCCTGTTTAGATTGTGATAATAAAAGCATATGATCAGTATAAAAGAGAATGTTTATCCGTTGCTCTTTATCCATTCCTTATAGCAAAGGGTATGCTTCCAGCTTATTTGAAAGTGGTTTTGTATAATTAAGATATAATTTAAAGGGAACAAGGGAAGCCAAATATTCCCATTTTTATGCTCCACACATTTATCGTCCAATCTGTTAGGAGAGGCTAGAGCTAACAACCCTGACTTTTGCCAAGATACGAAGGGGCAGGCTGGGTATAAGCAGTGTGCCAGGGTGGGTGAAACTGGAACATTCCCTCAGGGCCACAGTGTCCTAACCCTGGGACTGTGTAGTGCTTTCCAAAGTTCTAAGCTTCAGGAAGTCTATTACATGGCATAATAGCCATAAGCAAATGGTTTTCAAGTGACAGTTTCCTTTGTGTATTGGCAGGAACTGAAAAGTAAAGTGTAGTGAGTTTGATTATAAGAGAGGGTTCCCTTTAAGATGATGCAGTACCTCCTGGGGTTTGCAGCTTGGGAGGTGCACTACATGGAATGATCTACGTGTTTACTGCATGCAGTTTGTGTGGATTGTAAGAGAATATGTATGAAACATGATAAAGTAATTGACTCTCTCACAGGCCCTAGGCACAACATCTCAGTTAACACCCAAAAAACCCATTACCGTCGAGTCGATTCCAACTCATAGTAACCCTATAGGACAGAGTAGAACTGCCCCATAGAGTTTCCAAGGAGCGCCTGGTGCATTCGAACTGCTGACCTTCTGGTTAGCAGCCATAGGTCTTAACCACTATGCCACCAGGGTTTCCTAACATCCAAAAGACCCCCCAAAACAGCTACCTACTCCACTGGAAAAGAACTGCCATCTCCTGCTGACCCATAAAAGCTGGTCAAAAGAACTTGTCTCCAAAGAAAAATTCCCTACTACCTCCTGTCACACAGACAGTCCCAGTGATTGCCTGGACACTATTTTGATGAAGAGAAAAGGGCATGGTTAAGTAACGGTGATAACCCGCCTTACCAGCTTTTTTGTGCCTCATTCACCAAGCCTACATGCAGGGCTAGTTTGGGGAGCTAAGAGCAATGAAAAGAAAATGAACGAATAGGTTATCAGCTATTGTGCATTTTGTGCCAAACCAATGGATGCCATTTTTATCACACATTCCCGGGTGAACAAGGATCTTATAGCTATGAAGGGTACAGAAAACTCCCTACTACATGAGTTGTAACCTACAAAGCAAGCATCATTAGCTGAAGAGGTATTGGAGCCCATACAGTTTAGCTCATAACTCATTATAAAGGCCAAGAAGTGTTATTATAAGTTATAAACTTAGGCTGTTATTAATTGAATTTGCTACAGAATGATGAAAGGTCAGTAACAGAATAATCATTCCTGTGGAGTATTTATTTGTCATGTAGAATACCAGCTTGAGAAACCAAGACTTGCAATTTATCACAGAGGAAACCTGCTTATTATTGAGGTAGACTATTCAGTAAACTAATGGGCTCATAATCTGTAAGAAGTAGGGTAAGGCCCCTGAAAAAACGATGTAGGTGATAACTCTAGTCCAGCCTTGGCCCAAACTGGAGATCATTCTTCCAGAAGCTCTAATTAGATGTGTTAAGTAACATTAAGTTGAAAATCATCGTGTGGTCAGAGTCAGTTTGGATACATTCTGGTAGATTTTTCACATACTTGAGTCTTTTTTTCTCCTCTCCCCAAACTCTATGGGATTCTAAAAAAATTTTTTAAAAAAAGTGAATCAAATGAAATGGAGAATTGAGGAAATCTGCAAGCTGTTCGTACTTATTGAAAAAGCCTGAATTAAGATTCAGCACTTCTTTCATTTTCCCAATCTAGAACATTTATAAAGCTTGGTTATATATATTATTGAGTTCAATCACACAGTAATCCTGTGATAATACATATTTGTGCACTGAGTACCAATGTAAAGTCTATTTATTATTGTGAGTTGTGGCCAAAAAAAGTTTGAAAGCTACTGCTTTAAGCTTTTTTGAATTTTTGTTGTTACTTGCAGCCAAAAGCAGTCAGTCGTCCTGCTGAGTAATTTATATTATCTCATTTAATCTTAAACAACTCTGTTGCATAGGTTTTATTATTCCCAATATAAAGATAAGGGAACTAAGGCTCAAAAACAAGCTGCCCAAGATAACACAGTAAGTATTCCAGTATGAAGCAGGAATTTGAATTTAGGTATATTTGGTTCCAAAGCCCATGATCTTAAGCATTGTATCAGACAGCCTCCCTTTGTAATAACTAGTTATACTTTATTTCAGGTTTGCTCTGGGCCAGGCACTAAGCCAAGGGCTTTTCCAACAGTACATGGTTTAAGCCTCACAACAATTCTAGGAAATCCATTTTATTATTTGAATTTTATACATGAGGAAACTGGTGTATAGATACTGTAAGTAATTTCTCTGAGATCAGCCAGCTAGTAGGTGACAGAGATTTGAACCCAAGTCATTCGAACTCCAAAGCATTTCCACTGTTCTGTGCTGGCTCTCGAAGGGCAAATCCAGGTCTTAACGGCCTGAAGTTTATACAGTTTAGGGGAGGGTGCTCTTTTAAGTTTTAGGTACAAAATTTTCCATAGAAAATTAGGTGTAAGCCCTTGGAAGGGGTCTTGAAGATTATTTGTGGTAACTCTGCCACTGTACCATAGATGTTGTACTTACTGTTCATTTCAGTATTTGTATTATAACTAACATTTATGTTCATCAGACCCTTTTGTGATGTTGTTTCCAAATTCAGGAAGGTAAATGATTTTCCCAAGATGAAAGAACCAAAGATAGTTGTTCGAGAAGGGACAATTTCAGTCTGATTCTTTATCTTGAATAGCTTAAAAAAAATTTTTTTTAATAGAAACTGAATTAACATTCTGTGGTAATAAAATATAAAGTAAAATATAAAATGGTCTCTGCTCAGGCTTTGTTGCTGACCTCATCCAAGTTCTATTTCACTTCACTAAGCTTCAGTGTTCTCATTTTTAGATTAAGGGGGATTAATTAGTTGATCATTAACATCCTTTCCAGCATTAACATTCTAGGGGCCTAATTGAGCAGAGGAACAAATAAACCAGTTGCTGCTTGGCTGGACTGGTCCATCCACTCAACTTTAACAGTTGAGCAGTTGGTGAATTGGGTTTTCGAAATTCCAATCAGCTAATTAGGATCATTTGTTATAGCAAAGAACTGTACAGGGAGAGTCAGGACCCACCTACTGAAAGTTAAAATGGTGGAGGCTCATAGCTCTACACTGCAGCTATATTGCCTCCTGCTTCTTGCCTGGAGCCTCCAAGAAGAGCTGATGGGTGGGAGGAGATGGGCGGAAAAAGAGAGACTTCAGGCTGTGGAAAGCATCAGACAGCTCAGGGCTCCAGAGCATCCGGCAAGCAGAAGGCAAGAGGTTTCTCTTAGCATCTGGGCTGTCTTGGTGGATATTGTCTGTGGTGTGGACTATCTCAGATGGAGGTTTCCTCTCTCTTGGGTGTGGCTGTGATGGGGGCATGAATAGCCAGAAGGTGGACTTCACAGCCATTCTTGCACCCTAGGACCTTCCACGTGTGTTTTGTTTTGCAATCAGGAACTCCCACCTTGACACATTTTCTTACTTATTTTCATAAGTGTTTTCTTTGGATGCTCTATTAGTACGCAGACTTGTTCTTTACGTTTAAAATATTTCTGCTTGGTGGAGGAGTTACACCCTCAGCACAGCACACAGCACTCCTCAGGGGGCCATCCCTCCAGCTCTTTCTTTCCCCACAGAGCTCGTTTTACGCAGAGTGGCAGGAAGCTTGTTGAGGGAGACGCGAGAAGGAGGGCACACCAACAAAAGGTTCCATCCACTCATCCTACCACCTGTGGGTAAAGGAGGCCACTGGCATCTTTGTTGACTCTTAGGATCTGAGTCAAAATCTATGTCCTGGTAACTGCATATCCTCAGTATTTCTAGCATTTTTGTCTTATGAATAATAATAACTAAAATTATTAAAATATTAATATTACTATAAATTGTAACCACAGAATATCTCCCATATTCCAGGTGCTTTATGTATGTATGATATCTCTTAGTCATCTTATAGCTATACAAAGTAGGTATGCTTGTGTCTAATTTACAGATGAAGGAAATGAAGTTCAGAGAAGTTAAGTAACTTATCCAAGGACACAAAGTTAGTAAATGGTAGTACTGGCATTTGAACTCACAAGTGTCTTCCCACCATACATTGCCTCCCAGTTAAGTCTACGTTTCTTTTATATTTATTATAATGTTATTTGATTGCCTCACAAATTAAGTATATGCATCTTATAGGTGTTATTTCAAATGAAGCTTGGTAATGTTTAACAGTCTGGTACAAACCGTTTCTCAACATGTATTGGAAAAGTCAGTAATACAACTGGAAAAAAAAATCCATTGGGGAAATATGTTGTTGAACCAATGCTTGCAGTCAGACCAGTAAAGAATCAGACTATAAAAACTGCAAATTGTAGTTGCAGGCAGATCGAGAAAAGGGCAGGCTGGCTGGGCAGTCGCATTGCCAGCTGTTCCTACGTGTTAGCAGCCTTTCAAAGCCCCAACAACTATTAAATGCATTAGTATAAGGAAGAATGTGATGGCATCATAGTCAGCTGTGCAAAGTGAATTCAGGTGTGATTGACAGCTAAGTTTAAGTAGCAAATTGCTGAAAAGACCAGCCAGAAACTGTGAAGCTTAGGCAATAGTACTTTACTGTGGGTTAAAAAGAGAAAAGGGTTGACTTGTCTATCACTAAAGCCACTTTGGGCATCAGTCAAGTATTTCATGAACTTTTCTCTTCAGTACTAGCATAGTGTAGAGATTCTTGTCTATTTTATTCACAACTATATTCATAGGACATAGTACTGTACTTAGAGTAATTATGCAATAATTGTTGAATGAATTAATGTTATTCATGACATATACCAATTCCCTCAAATTCATAAAATCATTGAATATATACATATATTTATTTATTTATAAGTCAGAGGATTTCAGAGCTCATCTAATCTAATATCCTGGCAGTCCTCTGGTTTCCTAGCTCCCAGCTTTGTTTTTCTTTATTCTGCACAGAAATGAAGCCCCAAACACTCTCAAAATTTAAAGGTACTCCCAGAAAAGTTACAAGGACATTATAAGTTCTCAAGAAATATTTGTTGATGAATAAACAAATTAATTCTTAAGTAAAAACATGCGAAAATGCTGTGAAACGAGACTCAGAGAAGCTAACGAAAGCAGCTGTGTCCTAGAGCTTTTTATTTCCCTTCTGCTCAGCCTATAATTTCACCAATTATCGATTTATTTGACTTAAGTGATGTTATTTTTAAAAATGTGAATTATATGATAGTGTACATGTATACGTGGCTAAGGTCTGTAATTTACTAACACGTTATTTTATATTTGATCTGAGTTCATCACTATCTCCCAGTCTCTAGTAGAGACCAGCTTTCTGATGAGAATGGGAATGGCAGAGGAAAGCGAGGCCATTTTCAAATATGAACCACTTCAGGGAGCATGGAAGTCCTGGATGAGAGGCAGAGTGGGGAGGCTTAAGGCAGCGTAATAGGGCTCAGACTGGAGAGATGGGGATGATAAAGCCACGTTTACATATTAATGCTTGATTTCTGTGATGATCTTTTCAAAATCCCTTCAAGAAATCGTGTTCAGATCAATGACCTCCTCCCTTAAATCGGTAACATCTGGTGGCCAAGCAAAGTCAACTTCCCAAAATGTGCCCAGCAGGAACTTGTTTAAAGGAGTAAATGGGAACAGAATAGGCATTTCGTTTCCTGGATTGCTCAATGTGTATCTTGCCCGGAGACGGTAAATGCTTATTAGATGTCCTTCATCTAGAAAGAATGGTTCTGTTTCCCTTGCAGCTCTCTACAGGCTGGTACAGCTGAGTAGACATCCAGATTTCACTGCTCAACATTGTGGTACTTCCATAGTGTATTTGGCCACCATGAGTAACACCAATATTACAACCCACATAAGCACCACTTTATGGCTATTTTATGATTGTTAGATGGTTGATGGTCAAGCTGTTTTTCAAAATCAACATCATCCCTTAGTTTCCAGAGATTTCAGACCCAATCAAAGAGCTGAGCCAAACAACTTTGGGATAATGGTGAGGAGCTGTGCAGGATTGGCACAAGCAGTGGTGCATTAAAGAGCTCAGGCTTGAAAGTTTGTGGTCATTAAAGTTATTCACACTTTATAGGGCCACAGAAGCTAAATGAAATCACCTCCCCCCATGTTTCCTTGAAACCAAATGCTCTTTGTAGCATGATTTGAGATTTTTGAGAAAACAAGAGAGACTAGGACAAGAAACCTCATTACTCTCAGGGCATTGCGCTTCTGTCAACAAAATGGAGGGATTTCTTTATAGAAATTGTGGAAATTTTTCTACAATCCCCTCTGGATTTAAAGTCTTCTACAATAAATAATAACTACTATTTGCTGAATGCTCACTCCTTGCACACTGCACAAACAAGTTTGCATTTAATCCCCATAAAAGCCCCGAGAAGTGGGTATTGTACCCATTCTACAGATGAAAAAAAAATAAGGTTCAGAGTCATTGGTATCTGCCCAGGTTCACAAGGTAACAAAGTGGCTGAGCTAACTAACATTCATGCCCTTATTCATTCTACAACACTGACTCCACACAGTGACTCTGAAGGGGTAACTGGGTCTATAGAGAGAGTGCATCAAGAGATTTATGTTACACCAGAAACTTTCTCCTTTAGGAGGTGGTGTCAGATTTTTGGATGGAAATCCTCTTTATCTTTTTTTTTTTTCATTAAACCCTGTGACTAAAAAAGTTCTACATGGGGCAGATTAACCAGTAAGCAAGGTACGCATGGGATTACTAACTAATCTGTAGTGCCCAATTTCACCTGTTTTCCAAGTGAAATTATGTGCTACAGATTAGTAAATAAGCACAAGTAAGCCTGTATGTACCCTGCTTATTGGTTAATCTGTCCCTGCTGCTGCATATTCGGTGGGGGACAAAGGGGTTCATATTAAAAACAATCAAATTCACTGGAGTATATATTCCATTTATTCCACTAATATAGGAAACAGTTTTTAAAAATATTTATTGTTTGATCTATCAATCGATCTGTTTATTTATTTAAGTAAAAATGTTTACTTGTAGTTTCTCACTTTGCAAAGCACCATTGCCACTAGTCCCTTCAAGATTCAAGGAATAAAAGGCAATGAAGATGAGGCTAGGTCTCGGTTTGTTTCCCTCACAAAATAAACCAAATGTTTTCTCTTCTGAAGCAACAACCCGGAGAGTTGTCATTAGTCGGTAGCACTGATACGGGGATTAGGCGACTGACTTCACGTTGTTTCCTTAAGTGTTTTTAAAATGGGTTAACGTGAACGAACATCACATTTCTCTGTTGCCAAATGCCTTTGGGGATGTGAAAAATGAATAATTTGGGTAAAAATTGAGAACATGTCTAAGATAAATGCTTCTATTTGACTGAACAAGGACAGGATGTAAGAGCACTAATGTGCTGTAATTTGGAAAGGCTTCTGGAGAACAGCCATGTCTTTAAAAATTAAGTATATGTTAGGCTTTTATGGTAAATTTTGTAAGTACTTATGCCATTGGGTATCACAGAAGGGACGGTGAATTAGAAAGCCTGTAAAACAACACACAAACAAAAGGAAAAATAAAGGGTAGAAGTTTTCTCCTAATTTTTTCTTGACACCTAAAATGCCCTGGAACTATTCGAGCTGTTTCCTGAAGAATTTCTGTGTGCCACGTGTTTCTTTTGGTATTGTTTCTATGGTTTAGCTGCTACAGAATGCTTTTTTATTATTAAAAGAAAAAGTCATAAGACTAATCCATAATTAATGTCAAAAAGGCCCACAATTGAGAAATGAAGCCTGTATTTTTTCAAGTGCATTAATTTTTCTGAAAAGTCAACACAGCACATTTCTAAACAGCAAATGGTCAGACTAATCAAATGCTAGTGAAATACTGTTCTCTAGTGAGGGCATTAAAACTGCTGTCTCTGCTACAATCCTAAACGTGTATCTTCTTTCGCGTCTAGCTCGTTCCTGCAATCCTATTTAGGCTTGAAATTAGGTCTACATATGTTTTAGTTGGTATTTACTTCTTTCTTTTTTTATTATACTTTAGATGAAGGTTTACAGAACAGACTAGCTTCTCATTAAACCGTTAGTACACATACTGTTTTATGACATTGGTTAACAAACCCACAACATGTCAACACTCTCCTTTCTCGACCTTGGGCTCCCTATTACCAGCTTTCTTATCCCCTCCTGCCTTCTAGTCCTTGCCCCTGGGCTGGTGTGCCCCTTTAGTTTTGTTTTATTTTATGGGCCTGTCTGATCTTTGGCTGAAGGGAGAACCTCAAGAGTGAATTCATTCCTGAGCTAAAAGGGTGTGCAGGGGCCACACTCTTGGGGAATCTCCAGTCTCTGTCAGGCCAGTAAGTCTGATCTTTTGGTATTTACTTCTTTTTATTTATTTTTGCCCATTTTACAAAGTGTGTAATCCACAACTATTTTTACAATTATTTTTATTACAGCTCCAAACTGTGTATAAGGAATCCTTGATGCTTAAAAAGAAACACATACATAGAACATTAGGAAATACAGAATACCCAGCCAGCAAAAACTCTAACTGAAAGAAACCTAAAAGGTCAAGATTTTCAGTTCTGACTAAAAAGGCAGAGAAAAAAGGAATTCCAAACTGGTCATATTCCATCATAAAAGTCTTTATCTGTTCAAGGAGTCTTGCTGGAATTTTGCACAAATGGAGCTGACGCTAGATACCGTCTTCCTTGTCCACAATCTCGATTACCAATGCAAAATGAGTGCACACTTTGGAGATGGTGTGGATTCTCTACGTAGTCAGTAATCAAGCTTTCTCAAGATGACTATGGGATTAAACTAAAAAAAAAGTAGACACCCAGTGAATGTTCGTGAATAAAAGAAGGAACGGGCAAACAGTGATAGAGTCAAACTAAGCTTTTTTAAAACTTTTTTTCCCCAGTTTTTGAAAATAATGGATACATCATAGTGCTTGAGAGCTTCCCTGAGAATAAGGAGAACACTCCAACAGAAGACATGAATTGTGTTAAGATGCAGGGACAGAGGAATGTTTGCTGAGCAGAGGAGGACATAAAATCAGCAAATGTTAGAGCTGAAATATTTGACAAATTCTATGTTCCAGTCATGTCTGCTCACACATGAAGAAAGCCAGGCCCAGAGAGCTGAAGCTCATTGTCCACATCCCACACAGCTTGTAAGTGGCAGAGCCAAGCCAAGAATTCAGACTACTTTACTCCCAGGATGATGTTCTTTCTGCTGTACACACAGCCTCCTCTTTACTGTGATCAGTGTTAACCTTAGCTGCAGTTATTCCTCCAATAATGTTCTGATGACTTGCTGGCTTTTGATAAATACTAAACAATCTGAGGTGTTAGTAAAGGCTTTAGGGATACAAGCAATTATGTATTGTGTTAGCTGTAACTTTTCCAGAGTCCTGAATATTGTCAGGCCATTGAATGGGCCCACCAAATTGAACACTGGTACCAGAAGAGCATGAGCAGTGGAGGTTCAGGGGTAGAATTCTACACTTCCATGCTGGAGACCTGGGTTTGATTCCAGGACAATTCATCTCAAGCTCAGCCACCACCTGTCTGTCAGTGAAGGCTGTGTGTTGCTATGATGCAAACAGATTTCAGTGGAATTTCCAGACTAAGACAAGAAAGAAAGGCTTGGCTATTTGCTTTTGAAAATCAGCCAATGAAAACGCTATGGATCACAACAATCCGATTCTGTTATGCATGTGTCACCATGAGTCAGAGGCCAACTTGACAGCAGCTAACAACACTACTGCCACCAGAAGGTCAGTTTACATTTTATCTGCTTTTTGTAGCTAACTACAGGGTACACGTTTTAATGGTGGCTTATAATTTTACAAGGTTCAACCCAAAAGAGAGGACCTTGTTAAGGAGTATTATTGACTTAAAAATGACAGTGCTAAAGTAGCAAGAGTAAGAAACCTTTACAAGGAACATTTTAATGTGAAGAAAGAGGATGACATTTTTTCCTTTGGAAGCTCAGTTATGCCTGTTTAGCATATTCTGTTTATAATGTTGTTGTTAGGTGCTGTCGAGTCAGTTCCCACTCATAGCGACCCTGTGTACAACAAACAGAACGAAGCACTCCCTGGTCCTGTGCCATCCTCACAATCATTGCTGTGTTTGAGCCCATTGTTGCAGCCACTGTGTCAATCCATCTCACTGAGGTTCTTCTTTTTTGCTGACCCTCTACCTTACCAAGCGTGAGGTCCTTCTCCAGGGACGGGTCCTTCCTGTTTATAATGAAACAGCAGTTAATAGCATGTGTCAGCCATTACATTCCTGATGGAATTGAGCACAGATAAATGGAATATTTAAGAGACTTCTAATTCCCACGTTTATACTTAGGTTGTTTTACATTGATTGGTGTCCCTGCCAAAGATATATTCAAGTCCTAACCCTTGGTATCTGTGAATGTGGCCTTATTTAGAAATAACATCTTTGTAGATATAATTAGTTAACATGAGGTCGTACTGGAGCAGGGTGGGCTCCAATGCAATATGACTAGCGTCCTTATAAGAAGAGAAGAGACAGAGAGAGACACAGAGGGAAGATGACCATGTGAAGACCAAGGTAGAAACTGGAGTTATGCTACCAGCTGAGGAACATCTGGGGCTATCAGAAGCTGGAAGAGGCAAGGAAGAATCTTCCTAGAGCCTTCAGAGAGAGCATGGTCCTGCTGACATCCTGAATTCAGACTGCAAGCCTCCAGAACCCTGAGTGAATAACTCTCTGTTGTACTAAGCCACTCACTTTGTAGTACTTTGTAACAGTAACCCTAGGAAGCTAATACAGGCAGGGAGCTAGAGAAAAAGCAAAACAATGTTCATAAATATAAATACGCAGGACTGGTAGTGGCCTGATCTCAACTGCACTTTTGACATCAACAAAGCCTATTGATCTTAACACATGTATATGTTACGCATGGAACATCTGGTTTTTTAAATAGACTTTTTTAGAGCAGTTTTAGGTTTACAGAAAAGTTGTGCAGAAATTACAGAGTTCCCATATGCCTCCTTGCCCCTGCACATTGTCACTCCTATTAACATCTTAGATTTTTGTGGTACATTTGTTAGAACTGATAAACCAATATTGACACATAATTATTAACTAAAGCCCACAGTTTACATTAGGGTGTATACTTTGTATTGTATTAGTTTTGACAAATGCTTAATTAATGTCATTGCCCACTATTACAGTATCATACAGAATAATTTGTTTCACTGCCCTAAAAATTCCCTGTGCTCCACCTGTTCGTACCTCCACCTCCCTCTGGCTTCCTAGGAACCACTCATCTTTTCACTGTCTCCATAATTTTCCTTTTCTAGAAGATCATTTAGTTTGAATCATACAGTATGTAGCTTTTTCAGACCGGCTTCTTACACTTAGTAGTATGCATTTAAAGTTCTTCCGTGTCTTTCCATGGCTTGATAGCTCTTTTTTTTTAATTACTGAATAATATTCTGTCGTATGGGTGCACCACAGTTTGTTTATCCATTCTCCTGTGGAAGGACATCTTGGTTGCTTCCAAATTTTGGCAATTATGAATGAAGCTGCTATAAACATTTGTGTGCAGTTTTTTATGTGGGGATAACACATAGAACTTTTTCAACACAGAAAGAATCTTTTTTCCCCCAATGAATTTCTGCCACACATGGTCATTTTCATCAGCTGAATGGACAGTGTGCTTAAGCTGCTTTACTTTCTGAAACTGAATAGGAATTTCCTAGT
Source organism: Trichechus manatus latirostris (assembly GCF_000243295.1). NCBI lineage: Eukaryota > Metazoa > Chordata > Mammalia > Sirenia > Trichechidae > Trichechus > Trichechus manatus. Next base: position 16,396,092 of record NW_004443973.1, read on the forward strand.
TTTAAAGGAATATAATAATAGTAATTTGACCAACAATTACTAACCAGTGAACAATCTGCTAATAGCTGTAAGTAGAGTAACTATATAATTTATTGTCTAAATCAGAACATTATGAGAATGAATTTTTAAAAATAATTTCACTGTGATAAAAGGCAAAAACAGGTCCTGATCAAACCGGGATGAAATGTCTAGTGCAGCAACTTTAAAAGTCTCATTACTCTGCTGCCCAGGTCTTCTGTTTCAATCTCTGACTAGGATTGGCTGCCGTCCATCTTGTACCAAACGAGGACTTTAAAAGCACCTCACAACTTAACAGCAGTGTTTTTCATCATTGCAATGTAAAGTCATTACATCAGATTTTTCAGTGGGGTTAGTACATTTATACATTCCCCTATTTTTTGCTTGTATATTCCTATCCTTTTTTTTTTTTTTTAACATTATGTAGTTAGTTAATTGTGTTTCTAGTATCTTGATGTGTGACTTCCCACTAGACTCTTAGCCCCCCAAGGGAAGGGAAATTGTTCCATTTGTTCTCCACGGTGTCCTCATCATCTCACACTAAATGTGCAAGCCCATAAAATGTACAATCAATGTCTGCTGAATGTAAGCTACACTTCTAGAAGTGCTAATAGGTGGTTATTAAATAAATGAGAGATGCTGAAATAAAACTTGTTACTTCAAGCTTTCTCATTATTATTTTTACTGTTTAATTGATTCACATAGTCAACAAATGCATATTAAAACCAAACCCGTTGCCGTCGAGTCGATTCCGACTCATAACGACACTATAAGACAGAGTAGAACCGCCCCATAGAGTTTCCAAGGAGCAGCTGGTGGATTTCAACTGCCGACCTTTTGGTTAGCAGCCGAGGTCTTAATCACTGTGCTACCAGGGTTCCAAATAAAAACAAGGCAATAAGGTGTGTGCTGTGGAAACACGAAGCTGATTGAGACTATGAGATAGGAATCCCACCCTCCATAAGCTGGCAGTCAAGGATAGCAGAGTTAAGAGGGAAGAGAGTTACTTCTGGTACTAAGTCTCCACTAAAAATGGGCAACAAACTAGATCTAGAAGCCCTCTGTTTTCAAGATAAATGGGAGACAACACATTTCCTTACAGAAATTAAGAATGTTTTCAGGCATTCATATCCAAAGTGTGCCTGTCTCAGTTTGTCCGGCCTGCTGCACTCATTTATGATACCTGCTGGCCCCAGTAGGTAACTGAGGCAGTGGAAGTGAAGCAGGAAAGTGAAGCAATTAGAGCAATGCTTCGGGAAGATCAATCTGCCAGCTCTGGAGAAAGTGGGCTGGGAAGGAGAGAGACGAGGATGGGGGAGCATAGCAGCTGTAAGGCTACCATAGAGTTTTGCAGAATATTACCACTGGGGAGAAATGGGCAAAGTGTGCAAGGGATCTCCCTGTATTATTTCTTACAGCTGCACATGAATCTACATTTATCTCAATAAAAATTTCAATGAAAACAAAGAGGCTATGAGAACTAATGAGGGTCTGGATTAGGTTTGGGTGGAAGGAGTAGGGTGGATTAAAAATATTAGCCCTCCAATTTCTACCGCCTACACAGTAATAGGTACAAAGAGTCATGGAGTCATGGATAGCACAGAGCACACCCCAACTCTGCACACAGGTTCATCAAGGATCCCTTTAAACCTTCTCCAAGAGCCCAAAGGGACAACGCATCTTCCTATCCCCAGGGCCTAATTGGCCCTCGATGCTGAGGGCATCTGGAAGCCAGGGCTCACTTGGACACATTTTAACACTCAGTAGGCAGGGGAGGAAAGAGAGTGGCCCACCCAGGCTGTCTACATTATAGTTCACCAAAAGGTTATAATTCACCAGAAGGTTCTGCCTCTAAACAAATAATATCTTTTATAAGTATCAGCAGAAAACTGGTTCCTATGAGGCAGAGGTTAAAGATGTCCCAAATGTCCAACTTTTCCAAGCTACTGTACCACTCCATCCTCTCTAACATCAACTGCTCCCTCTCCCCTCAGTACTCTCCCTTCTGTCTTTGGTTTCCCTAATTCACTGCAATGGCTCACAGAACTCATGAAACGTATAAAAGAAATGGCTCACACGGTTGTGGACGCTGGCAAGTCCCAAATTCATGGGTCAGGTGTCGGCTTCTCCTGACCCTCGTTGCTGCAGGAGATGAGGAACTCAAACTGGCAGTTCAGACTACAGGCTTCTGGCTCACAAGTCTACAGAAGCTGGTGAATCAGGTCACAACAGGCCACCGGCCCAAGGGGCTATGGAGGCCATTGAATTCCAGAATGGGCAGGTCAGATAGCAGGCCTCTTGGAAGGTCATTTGATCACGAACCAGACACGGGATCCAGATGCAGAGAAAGAGCCTCGCCAGGGCATACACATATATCTTAGATGCTGGCCACACCCCAGAGAGGGGCTTGAATCATGCCTCCTGCAAGGTGCAACCCAAGACACACTCTACATCAGTCCTGCCTCATCAACATGTAGAGGTCAGGACCTACAGCACATAAAATGGAGGACAACCACACAATACTGGGAAACATGGCCTAGCCAAGTTGACACATAACCCCAACTATCACAGGTTCCATATACCTTATATGCATATTCCCACTCAATCATTGTGTGTAAGTCACAAAGACCATGGCTAGAAGGGCCATATTAAGTAATTCATTGTACCACAGCCTCTTAGTCCCAAGGAAAGGAACAAGAGAGGCACTGTTCTGGGTGTTCCCTCTGTGTGTCCAGGATATCATTGTTGGTTCTTGGAACTTATCAGAACTCTCCTCTCTGAAAAAGTTGGAATGAAGCATGAAAAAGAAAGAATGTTTGCCCAGCAATAGGAAAGATAGTAATAGTGAACATGTACAGACAGTTTATAGTATGCCAGGCACTCTTTTAAGTGCTTTATACATACTAAGTCATTGAATCCTCATCACAACCATTCAAGACAGTCACTCCATGTTAAAGATGAGGGAATTTAGGCACAGGGATGTTAAATATCTCACCCAAAGTCACATACCTAGTAACTGGAGGAGCTGGGATTTGAACCAAAAGCCTGCAGTCTTAACCATGGCATTCTATCATCTCAGATACGGTGCCAAGGGTTCAACCTTGCATTCTAGGAAGTTAGTGGTTCCCAAGAATGTGAACAAAGGAGAAGGCAGGGCAGGGCTTGATTTTATATACCTATCCCCCGCACTGGTACTCACACAAACAGAACAGAGAACAATCAATCAGATTCTCTTTCTGTGCCTTTTTATCACATGTCTAAATCCATCAGAATCTTGTGTGCCAGAGATAGAATAGAATTGAATACAAGTCTAAAGCAATGAGTATGGAGTGCTGGACTATTGGTTTGAAATCCAACAAAAAGCTTTCATGTATAACCTGCTGAACAACAGGGAGAAGTGTGCCTGGTTCTGGGTTGCTACTGGGCTTCTATCTACACATCACTCAGCAAAGAATCTGTCACCAAGAATCTTTGCTGGCTGAGGAAGCCAGCAAAGTCTTCCATGCTATCCCCAACCAGGAGCTGACTGACAGCCAGGGTCCTAGAATGTCCAGGTTCTAACAATAGATGTTACAGTTGATCAAAGCCCATCCATGTGTTTGGTTTTTTCCCCAGAATTACTGTGAATTCCAATTTGTTGGATCCATGTTTATGCCCTTCACCACCAGGTAACTTTTCACTTATTTTTAAAATACCAACTCAAACCTCACCTCATCTGTGACATCTTTTTCTTTTTCAATTGGTAGAATTCCCTACCCCTCCCTGGGACCTTCACAGCAAAATGACCACAGTTCATTTTAGCACTTAAAAAACTGCATTGTGAAGGATTGTTTATGGACTTGCTCCAGACAGAGGTATTTATGCTTGATGAGGAAAAAACAAAGGAATGGCAGGTGTCATGGATTGAATTGTGTCCCCCAAAAATATCTGTCAACTTGGCTGGGTCATGATTCCCAGTATTGTATGATTGTGTACCGTTTTGTAATGTGATGTGATTTCCTTATGTAATGTAAACTCTATCACTATGATGTAATAAGATGGATTAGTAGCAGTTATATTGATGAGGTCTACAAGATTAGATAGTGTCTTAAGCCAGTCTCTTTTGAGATATAAAAGAGAGAAGCAAGCAGAGAGACATGGGAACCTCATACCACTAAGAAAGAAGTGCCAGGAGCACAGTGTGTTCTTTGGACCTGAGGTTCTTGTGCAGAGAATCTCCCAGAGCCAGGGAAGATTGATGACACGGACCTTCCTCCAGAGCCAACAGAAGCGTTCCCCTGGAGGTGACACCCTGAATTTGGACTTGTAGCCTACTGGACTGTGAGAGAATAAACTGTTCTTTGTTAAAGCCAACCACTTGTCACTTGTGGTATTTCTGTTACAACAGCACTAGATGACTAAGAGGGTGACAGGCAGATAATAATGTTAACTCCCTTTATGATATGATTCAGGTGTTCTGAGAATGACTCTCCTGTCCCCAGAAGTCTCCTTCCTGGTCTTGCCTGTGTATGTGACAGTCCCGCCATAATCAAGGGGTTGTGAAAATTCAAAGAGCACCAGAATAGTTTGTCATTAACCTTTCGCTATTAGTATAGGACGGAATTATTAAAAAAAAAAAAAAAAAGATGAGCTGCAGGGAATAAAAAGGGCTTGGGAAAGATTGGGATGTGATGGTGCCCACAATGGGGAGTCCCGGGCAGAAAAGAAAAAGCCAGAGACTTTGGATGCCTGCAAAAAAAAGAGGGGAGGGTAAAGGAAGTGTATGGGGGAATTGCAGGCAAATTTCCTTACACTGTAATTGTCTCTAGAATTTGTCTGGGGTGGGGTTGGGGCAGAATATGACTATTCTGCATATACCATTGATGCATTGTTAGAATCCTGTGCTTATTTTAGTCTCAGATTTACATGCAGATAATCAAGGATATACCAACTAGCCCAATTTTTTTGGCAATGTGGGACCCAAATGAAGGAAACTGTTGAAGTATATAATTCAGTGCTTTCACGGTCAAAGCAAATGCTGCACATTTAACCTGCTTTTTTTCTGAATAAGTAGCTAATCAATCTAGTAGATGAATCCACATTTTCTTTTCACAGCCAAATCCCACATAACATAATAATGATTCTCTAGCCCCCAGTGGTAGTTTAGTCCGGAATTTGTTGTGCTCTGTGATTTGGTGGCGGCTCACTATGCACTGCCAGAGACCTCCATGACTGCATTAGACCTGGGAAAACAAACCACGCTGAGCTGCCAGGAACTGTGTGTGGGTGTGCAGCTCATTTCTGCAGGGACTCCCTCTCCCTGGGAGTCATGCCTCCCCCTCCCTGGGAGTCATGCCTCCCCCTGACCGCCACCTCCCTTCCACTGCCGTTTGCTTCTCCCCTTCCCTGCTGCCTACTCTCAAGGCCATTTATACTTCCAAAGCCACCCGCTCCTTGCTTTGTGCTTCCAGGTGCCGGTGCTCTAAGATTTGACCTCAGGAACTGCCAACTCTGAGCTAGGATAGCTTTTCCCATCTGTAGCAAAAGCCATTTCAAAAAGCGGGGAGAGAGCTGGGCTTCTCATATTTTCCTTGCTAGATGCATTTGTGTCTGCAAAAACCAATTGCTGAAGCTCAGCTGTAAGAAATGAAATGTATTTAGTCACAGGTAAAGTTCATGAACAGGGTATTAGCTGCAGAATGTGTGCGGCACATCTTTTACAAATGAATGCATATCCTAGATCCTGTACCTTTTACAAATAAGCCATCTCCAGAGAGGTATTGATGGCAAAAACGGAAGCAAGCCTAATGGCCTGGCAGCCTCAGAGTGGCACATAGCACTTTATCTTCATCAGATTTTTCCCTCTGCTTGTTTAAAGCATCTGAAGTCCCCATACTTCTTTGGATCAAGCAGGCTTATAGTCCTGCAGGACAAACTTTTCCCTACACACTTTCTGGGTTAATATATGAAGCTATTGAACCAAGAGAAATTGTTAAATAGAGAGAATTCAGAGGGCAGATGAAGGCACATATGGATGACATTTTGGCTCTACCAGGGCTATTCCTGAGGATGACCATATGTTTCCCTGCAATTGGCCAAAAACCATTTGGGAAACAAGGAATGAAGCCACCAGATTTAGTTGGCCTGTTCACACTAGACACTTAATTTGGTTAATTTTTTTTTTTTAATTGAGAGGGAAATTTGCTCTTGATTATTTGTCGTTTCATAGAGAAGTTAAACCTGGGAGACTAATCAGTATTAAACGTCATTCTAGGTGAAAAGGGAAAGCTTCGTAAAACCACAGATCTAAGAGGGATTTCAAAGTAGTCCTGAGAAGTCAGACTTTCCAGGCCGTTGGCTTACTGTTGAAACCATGGGATGAAAGCCATTTGTGTGGATAACTTAGACCTCTGATTGCACCATGGCCTTTGCGGTGGTTGGTTCTCCTTTGTTTGACTCACGACAGGAGGTAAGCTGACTGATCAGGTTGGGTGCTGGATACTGCCAGGTGGCACTAGATTAATCCGACAATATTTCCTGATTGCATTGAACTCTTCTTTGTTCTTTACTTTCTACCTGGAGCCATTCTGGGGTGAAAAAAAATCTGAAGACACTTTAAAGTTGAAGAAAATAGAATTACAGTTAGTCTCCGACTTAACGACTGGGTTCTGTTCCAATGGCTACTCCGTCATAAGTTGGTTCTGATGTAAGTGAATACCTCTCTTTTTTTTTTAATTTTCACTATTATTGTATTTTATTATCAGTATCTTTTTTTAAATTTTATTGTATTTTAGGTGAAAGTTTATGGTGCAAATTAGCTTTTCATTCAAAAATTTTACCCGCAAATTGTTTTGTGGTTTTGTGACTTTAGTTGCAATCCCTGCAATGTGTCAGCACTCTCGCTTTTTCTCTTTCCACACTGGGTTCTTAGTGTCCATTCATCCAGTTTTCCTGTCTGTCCCTTCCTGCCTTCTCATCTTTGCTTTGGGCAGGTGTTGCCCATTTTGTCTCATATACTTGGTTGAACTAAGAAGCATGTTCCTCACGTGTGTTATTGTTTATTTTATAGAGCTGTCTAATCTTGGCCGAAAGGTGGACTTCTGGAGTGGCTTCAGTTCTGAGTTAGCAGGGTGTCTGGGGACTGTAGTCTTGGGGTTCCTCCAGTCTCTGTCAGACGAGTAAGTCTGGTCTTTTTTTTGTGAATTTGAATTTTATTCTACATTTTTCTCTCACTTTGTCCAGGACCCTCTATTGTGATCCCTGTCAGAGCAGTCAGTGGTGTTAGCTGGGCACCATCCAGTTCTTCTGGGCTCAGGCTACTGGAGGCTGTGGTTCACGCAGTCTATTAGTCCTCTGGACTAACATTTTCTTTGTGTCTTTGGTTTTCTTCATTCTCCTCTGCACCAAACATACTGGAGCTAACAGATGTATCTTAGATGGCTGCTTGCAAGCTTTTAGGACCCTAGATGCTACTCACTAAAGTAGGATGTAGAACATTTTCTTTATGAACTATGTTATGCCAATTGACCTAGATGTCCCCCAAGACCATGTTCCCTAGCCCCAGTAACTCAGTCCCTCAAGGTGTTTGGATGTGTCTAGGAAGCTTCTATGACTTTGCCTTCATCAACTTTTGCTGACTTCTCCTACATTGTGTGTTGTCTTACCCTTCACCAAAGTTACCACTTATCTATTGTCTAGTTAGTGTTTCTCCCTCCCTACCTCTCCATGCCTACCCTCCCTCATAACCATCAAAGATTATTTCTTTCTGTGTGCAGACCTTTACTTGGCTTCTTATAATAGTGGCCTCACACAATATTTGTCCTCTTGTGATTGACTTATTTCACTCAGCATAATGCCCTCCAAATTTATACATGTTGTGGAATGTTTCACGTATTCATCATTGTTCTTTATCACTGCATAGTAATCCATTGTATATATGTGCCATAACTTATTTATTCACTATCTGTTGATAGGCACTTAGGTTGTTTCCATTTTTTTGCTATTGTGAGTAATGCTGCAATAAACATGGATGTGCATATGTCTGTTCGTGTGACGGCTCTTATTTCTCTAGGATATATTTCTAGGAATGGGATTGTTGGATCTTATGGTATTTCAATTGCTAGCTTTTTAAGGAGGTGCCATATCATTTTCCGTAGTGGTTGTACCATTTTACATTCCCACCAACAGTGAATAAGAGTTCCAATCTCCCCGCAACCTCTCCAACACTTGTTATTTTTTGTTTTTTTAATTAGTGACATTAATGTTGGGGTGAAATTGTATCTCATTGTAGTTTTGATTTGCATTTCTCTAATGGCTAATGATTGCAAGCATTTCCTCACGTGTCTGTTAGCCACCTGAATGTCTTCTTTAGTGAAGTGTCTGTTCATATCCTTTACACATTTTTTAATTGAGTTATTTATCTTTTTGTTTTTGAGGTGTTGAAGTATTCTATAGATTTTACAGATTAGACCCTTGCTGGATATGTTGTAGCCAAAAATTTTTTTCCCACTCTGTACGTTCTCTTTTCACTCTTATGGTGAAGTCTTTTGACAAGCATAAGTGTTTAATTTTTAGGAGCTCCCAGTTATCTAGTTTATGTTCTGGTGTTTGTGTATTGTTAGTTATGGTCTGTATTGTATTCATGCCAGGTATTAGGGCCCCTAGTGTGGTCCCTACTTTTTCTTCCATGGTCTTTATTGTTTTAGGTTTTATATTTAGGTCTTTGATCTATTTTGAGTTAGTTTTTGAATATAATGTGAGATATGCTTTCTGTTTTTTACAGATAGAAATCCAATTTTGCCAGGACTATTTGTTAAAAAGGCTGTCTTTTCTCTGTTTAATGAACTTTGGTCTTTTGTCAACGATTAGCTGTTCATAGGTGGATGGATTTACATCTGGGTTCTCAATTCTGTTCCATTGGTCTGTGTATCTGTTGTTGTACCAGTAACAGGCTGTTTTGACTATCCATGGCTGTATAGTAGGTTCTGAGATCAGGTATTGTGAGGCCTCCTACTTTGTTCTTTTCTTCAGTAATGTTTTGCTTATCCAGGGCCTCTTTCCTCTCCATATGAAGTTGGTGATGAGTTTTTCCTTCTCATTAAAGAATGCTGTTGGTATCTGTATCAGGATTGCATTATATGTAGATCATTTTGTGTAGGAATGACGTTTTCACAGTGTTGAGTCTTCCTATCCATGAGCATTGTGTGTTTTTCTATTTATATAGGTCCCTTTTGGTTTCTTGCAATAGTGTTTCATAGTTTCCTTTGTATAAGTGTTTTACTTCCCTGGTTAGATTTACTCCTATGTATCTTATCTTTTTAGGGACTGTTATAAATGGTATTGTTTTACTGATTTCCTTTCCAAAGTTCTCTTTATTGGAGTATAGGAATTCAACTGATTTTTATGTGTTGATCTTGTATCCTGCTACTCTGTTGAATCTTTCTATTAGTCCCAGTAGTTTTTTTGTGGCACCTTTGGGGTTCTCTATGTATAGGATCTTATCATCTGTGGATAGGTATAGTTTTACTTCTCTTCCAATTTGGATGCACTTTATTTCTTTTTCTTACCTTATTGCTCTAGCTAGGACTTCCAGCACAATGTTAAATAGGAGTGGTGATAAAGGGCATCCTTATCTTCTTCCTGTTCTCAGGGGGAATGCTTTCAGCCTCTCTCCATTGAGAATGATGCTGGCTGTTTGTTTTGTACAGATGCCCTTTATTATGTTGAGGAATTTCCCTTCTATTCTTATTTTATTGAGAGTTTTTATCAAGAATGGGTGTTGGACTTTATCAAATGCTTTTTCTGCATTGATTGATATGATCATGTGATTCTTTTCTTTTATTCTATTTATGTGGGGATTACATTGATTAATTTTCTAATGCTAAACTATCCTTGCCATACCTGGTATGAATCCCACTTGATCGTGGTGTATTAGTTTTTTGATATGATGCTGAATTCTATTGGCTACAATTTTGTTGATAATTTTTGCATCCATATTCATGAGATTTATTGGTCTGTAATTTTCTTTTATTGTGGTGTCTTACCCTGGCTTTGGTATGAGGGTTATGCTGGCTTCATAGAATGAATTCGAGATTATTTCTTCCTTTTCTATGCTCTGAAATAGTTTGAGTGTACTGATGTGAGCTGTTCTCTGAATGTTTGGTAGAATTATCCAGTGAAACTATCTGGTCCAGGGATTTTTTTGGTTGGGATTTTTTTTTGTTACTTCTATCTCTTCTCTTTTTATGGGTCTGTTCAGATTTTCTCTTTCAGTTTGTGTTGGTTTAGGTAGGTAATGTGTTTCTAGAAACTTGTCCATTTCCTCTAGGTTCTCAAATTTGTTGGAGTACAGTTTTTCATAGTATTCTGTTATGATCCTTTCTACTTCAGTTGGGTCTGTTGTAATGTCCCCTGTCTCATTTCCTATTTGGGTTATTGGCTTTCTCTCCTGTTTTTCTTTTGTCAGTTTGACCAGTGGTTTGTCAATTTTGTTGATCCTTTCAAAGAACCAACTTTTGGTCTTGTTGATTCTTTCGATTGTTTTTCTCTTCTTTATTTCTGATCTAATATTTATTATTTCCATTCTACTGGTGGCTGTGGGCTTCTTTTGCTGTTCTCTTTCTATATGTTTGACTTATAGGGCTAACATTTTGATTTCGGCCCATTATTTTGTGATGTGTGCATTTATTGCTATAAATACAGTTGATTATCTGTCCCCAGCTTGTTTCTGACGCTCTTCTCTCCTTTGAATCTTGTAGCACCATACTATTGTAGTTCTTATCCAATCTCTATGACCTTTCTTTTTCTGTTTTCTTCACTAGCTCCATTTCCTTCTCTTAATAAATACGAGCATGACCCAGCTTTTAGTTATTGCAGCTTTGCCACTTTTGCTACAATGTCTCTTACCTCATGCCTTCAATAGTGTCACCTGCCAATGAATCTTAGTTCTATATCCCCAGTCCTGTTGTCCTTCTTGGGTACTAAGCTTGGATTTCCAACTATGTGGTAGCCTTTTCCACTAGATTACCTCACTTTCACTTCAAATTCAGTTTGGGTTAATATAAATGAATCATATTTTCCCCAAGTCTCTGAAGTATTTTTCTCCATTTCCTTCCATTTCTGTTTTTGTTCAACGATACTATTGCTCATCCAGTCACCCAGGCTTAAAACTTGGAGGTCATCTCACCGTCACCCTTGAGCATGAGCTAATCAAAATCAAGCTTTTAGGTTCTTTCTCTTGTGTTTCTCACAATGTTCTCTCCCATTCCAATCTCTTTCACTGCCAGCACCCTAGTCAATGTCCTTATTAGCTAATGCTTGTCCTACAGCTAAAGCTACTCTCTGACCTTCGTATCTCTCTTGCTGACCCCAGTACACATGGCTGGCTGCCAAAATGTCATTAATCTAAAACACTACTTCCATCATGCTATTACCCTGCTCATAAATTTAAAGAAGCTTCCTATAAGCATACCCCAACTCATTTAGCCTGACACTTAATGCCCTTTCTAATTTGACCACAATTTATCTTTCCAATTCTGTGTCCTCTACTCCAGATAGGTTCTTGCTATATCCGAACATTTCCATTTCACTCCTGTATCTACACCATTGTTCTCCTACCATGGGATGACATTCCAGCTCTTCTTCATAAATTACTTACCTTTCAGGACCTAGCTTCCATTCTTATTTCTTTAAACAATATGTTATGACCACAATCCCAGACATGATCTCCTTCCTCTGAATTCTATAGTAGTGATTGTCTATGCTATCAATTTAGCACTTAGCATCCTGCCTATATTTTCATGTATATATGTATTACTTCCCCAATTATTTTTTTTTTTAAAACACATTGAGCATATCTTATAGTCTGGGCACTATATTAAGAGATTTTATGTTATCACAGTCCCTGGGTGGTGTAAATGGTTAATGTGTGTGGCTGCTAACTGAAAAGTTGAAGATTCAAGTACACCCAGAGATACCTCAAAGAAAGTGCTGATGGTCTACCTTCAAAAAATCAGCCATTGAAAACCCTATGGAGTACAGTTCTACTCTAACACTCTTAGGGTCACAATGAGTCAAACTTGACTTGATGGCAACTGGTTTAAATTTTCTTTTAATGTCATCATATTGAAAGGTAGTATTTTTCTGAATTTTATAGATAACACTATTGAGTCTCTGGAAGGTTAAGTAAATTGGCCCAGGATGCTGCTAACATAAATCTATGTGGGAAAGATTTTACCACTCCAATGCCCATATTCTTTGCATTATATCACATTACATCCTTTCAATTGCATAAAGACAAAGATCCAATTTTGTATTTCCTTGTATACTCCATGATACCCAGCATAGCCCTTGAACATATTTAATGCTCAAAATGTTTTTGATTGAAAGACATACTGCCAAAAAATAAAAATTTCTGTACATAAAAACTAGTGGGCAAAATTGGAATATAAATTACAAAATAGAAACCTTATTGACCTATTGAAAGTAAAAAGTTAACATCAGTAACATAGGGGGAAAGATGTATTTCGCTATTTAAAAATATTTTTAATTTAAACGTTATGAGGTTATTTACTTATCCATTTGTAAGAATGGCCAAAACCAAAAAACAATTTAAATTTTAAAAAGTTGTAAAGAATATTGTCTTAGACTGGGTTCCCTGGAGAAATAGACTCTTAGATGGAGATTTGCATGTAGGAAATTTATTAGGCAGAACCCTGGGGATTTGCATCAATGGGGGAGTGAAGGAAACAGAATTGGGCAAAGAGAAGCTGAATTGTAATACAATTAAAAAACAAGGCTTCAACCAGCAACATGACTATATGATCCCATCAGAAGTTCTTTGATGTACAAAAGTTTTTACTTTTCATCAGTTTATCCATTTTTTTCTCTTGTTGCTCACTTTTTTGGTGTCATATCTAAGAACCCATTGCCAAAATGAAGGTTCCGAAGCTTTACTCATATGTTTTAAGAGTTTTATCTTATATTTAAGTCATTGGCCCATTTTGAGTTAATTTTTGCATATGGATTGTAGTTGGGGTCCGATCTCATTTTTTTGCATGTAGAGATCCAGTTTTTCCAGCACCATTTTTTTAAAAAGAGATTCTCTTGCTTTCAATTTTAACTTCATTTAAATCATCCTCATAATTACCATCAAAGTTTTCCTTTTTTAATTTTTTTGTTGTACTTTAGATGAAGGTTTACAGAACAAATAGTTTCTCATTAAACAGTTAGTACACATATTGTTTTAGGACATTGATTAACAACCCCACGACATGTCAACACTCTCCCTTCTCCACCTTGGGTTCTCTATTACCAGCTTTCCTGTACCCGTCTGCCTTCTAGTCCTTGTCCCTAGGCTGTTGCACCCCATTAATCTCGTTTTGTTTTATGGAGCTGTCTAATCTTTGGCTAAAGGGTGAACCTTGTGAGTGACTTTATTACTGAGCTAAAAGGGTGTCCATTGGCCATACTCTCAGGGTTTTTCCAGTCTCTGTCAGGCCAGTAAATCTGGTCTCTTTTTTTTTTTTTGAGTTAGAATTTTGTTCTACATTTTTCTCCTGCTCTGTCTGGGATCCTCTGTTGTGATCCCTGTCAAAGCAGTCAGTTGTGGTAGCCGGGCACCATCTAGTTGTACTGGACTCAGTCTGGTGGAGGCCGTGGTAGTTGTGGTCCATTAGTCCTTTGGACTAATCTTTCCCTTGTATCTTGTTTTCTTCATTCTCCCATGTTCTCAAAGTGATGAGACCAGTGGAGTATCTTAGATGGCAGTTCACAGGCTTTTAAGACCCCAGATGCTACTTACCAAGGTAGAATGCAGAACATTTTCTTTATAAACTATGTTATGCCAATTGAACTATATGTTCCCTGAGACCATGGTCCCCACAGCCCTCAGCCCAGCAATTCGGTCTCTCAGGGAGTTTGGATGTATCTGTGGAGCTTTCATGACCTTTCCTTGTACCAGTTGTGTCCAGCACTATTTGTTGAAGAGACAATTCTTTCCCTATTGAACAAGTTTGGCACTGTTATTGAAAATCAATGGATCTTACATATATTGGTTTATTTCTGGATTTTCAATTCTGTTCCATTAGTCAATATATCTATCCTTACAACAGTACCGCACTGTTTTGATTACTGTAGCTTTATAATAGGTCTTGAAATTGGGAAGTATGATTCTTCCCACTTTGTTCTTCTTTTTTCTTTTTTTTTCCCAAGATTGTTTTGGCTATTTAGGAACCCTTGCAATTCCATATAAATTCGAGAATACGCTTTTCCATTTCTGCAAAAGGGCTTTAAAAAAAAAAAAGCTTCATTATTTTTTCTTTATAGGGTTGCATTGTAGGTGGATGTATAATGAATGTATTTAACCCATTCTCTATTGGAAATATTTAGATTGCTTCCAATGCTTTTTCTAAAAACACTGCTGTAATGAATAACCTCATATTTGGCTCATTTCACTCATATGTGAATGTTTATGTACAATAAATTCCTGCAAGTGGAATTGCTAGTTCACAAGCTATGTGTATCTGTAATTTTGATGTATATTGCCAGGTATTGCCCTCCATAGAGGTTATGTCAATATATCAGTCTACACTCCCATTATCAATGTAAGGGAATGCCTGTTTCCTCACACCGTCACCAATACAATGCATTACCATTAAGTGGTTTAATCTTTGTATATCTGATAGGTAAAACAACGGCATGTTAGTATAATTTTAATTTGTATATATTTATTTCATTTCTATGCCAAATATTTATATGGTTCTTGGTGTGTGCCAGACAATGTTATGACCACTTTACAAATATTAACTCATTTAATACTTGTAACTACCCTAAGAGATAGATTCTTCTACTCACCCCAATTTATTGATGTGAAAACTGAGGCACACAGAAGTCAAGTAACTTGTACATGGTTACACAAACTAGAAAGAGGTATAACCAGGATTAGAACCGGGATTAGAAAATTTGGCTCCAGAGTCCTTTCTCTTATAAATGGGGTTGAGATTCTTTTCATATGGGTCTATGAACTCTGTCTTCATATTCCTGTTTTGTATTTTTAAATAATGCATTTGTGAGCTTTTTATTAGGGAAGCTACCCTTCTTGTTGCTTTACCCAGTATATCATTTGACTACTGCCTTTATTTATGGTAGTTCATTTTCCATGTAGACATTTCTGAGTTTTATGGTTGCTAACACAACTATCTTCTAAATTAAATTTTTGTGAACAAGTGTGAGGCCAGTTCAATTTCTCTTCCTATATAGATGAATTGTTCTTTTTGCCTAGCTGCCCAAAAGAATCTTTCCTTATCTTTGAAATCTAATAATTTTATTAAGCTATGTCTTAATGTGGACCATTTTGGAATTTTCCATGGCGGGACTGCCTTTTTTCTTCTTTATAGATAATACCATGAAATAATTTTTGTTCTGTTATTCTTGTTTCTTTTTTAGAGACTCCAGTTAAATAAACATTGGATCCCTCTTGCCTCATTTCCATATGTTATTTTCTTTCTTATCTTTTTTTTTTTTTACTTGACACTACCTACATTAATTCCTTTTTCACTGCTCACCTTTGAAGCAGGTGTGTATTTCTTGGGCCAACTATTTTGAAAGAAGTTTTTTTTGAGAGAGGTTAGGGACATGCTCAAGACTAATTAAAAATTTTGTAATGCGCAAAGGTTTTAAATGTGAAATCATTTAGAATTTATATTGGCTATGTTTTTTATTTTTTTTAACCTCTAAAGTTTGTTTTCTTCGCTATTACCATAAAGACAGACTACTCTTTGCAAATACAATTTCTGTGTATGATGCTCATTTACTCTGCCTCCTTTGCTCTTTGGAACCAAACTGAGCCTAGGAAGCTTTGTTGGTATGCCCTCATTTCTGTTTCTTCAAACAAGGCATTTAGTTTTGCTCCTCAGAGTTTTCCCCCAACCTTTGAGAAGTGTACTTTGCTGACTCTCTGAGACTCACAACCATGGCATTTTCTCTCTCCTGCTTGCATGCCTGCTTGATGACTCCTGTTATTGGTAGCTCTCCTTTCTATTTTATGTTTGGGAGATTTAGCTGTCGTCGAGTTTTGCCAAAAATGGGTTAATGGTGTTCTTTCATTCTTCTTATTTGTTTTTAATTATTTTCAGAAAGAGAAGAGAGAAAAACTGACTTTATAGCAAACATCATTAAAATGAAAGTCTATAAAATTTCTTATATACCAATAAAAAAAGATTCCGATAGACAAAATGGATACAAATAAGATGTTTACAAAAAGAGGAAATGAAAAGGTTAATAATTTAATAAAATGTAATATTTGACATTGTTATCAAACAAATGTAAAATGAAACTAGATGTATTAGATTAGCCAAATTATAAAAATGCATTTTAAAGCATAATAGCCAGCGTTGCCCAAAATGCAGGGAAATAAGCACTCTTCTATACTGCTTAAAGAAGAGTAAGTCAGAACAAATTTTCTGGAGACCAACTTGGCAAAATCACTCTAATGCATTAAAAATATTTAGATCTCTTGACCAATACAGCAATTCTAATTATAGGATTTATCCAAGAAAATAATTAGAGATATTTAAAAAGATTTATGTGCAGGAAAAGTCATCGAAAATAATGGATTGATTAAATGAATATGGAATAACATATAAACATTAAAATCAATGAGTCAAATTGACTCAGTGACAACTAGGAACAACAACAAAATGGGAAACGGCAAAAAGAAACACTAATAAAAAAATATTAAAGGAAAACTTTAATCAGAAATACTGAGTTGCTGGTTTTAAACTTACGTCCATAAAGGTGTGTTGAATAAATAAATGTGATATAAATTTGAAAAATAATACTTAATGATTTAACAAAATGTTTCAAATATAAAGATATTTTATACAGTACAAAATCTGTTATGTATTATAAGACAGTTAAAATATGGATTGTGTAGTTCCCAGTATCAATATCCATACCCATATCTTAAACCATATCTAGATATTAAAAAAAAAAAAAAAAAAAACTACCGTCAAGTCAGTTCTGACTTATAATGACCCTATAGGACAGAGTAGAACTGCCCCATAGAGTTTCCAAGGCTATGATCTTTACAGAAGCAGACTGCCACATCATTCTCCTGAGGAGCAGCTGGTGGGTTTGAATCACTGACCTTTCCGTTTGCAGCTGAGATTTTTAACCACTGTGCCAGCAGGGCTCCTCATACCTAACGATTTATCTATATATTATAGCTATATAAAGACTGGAATAGTTACATAAAATATTAAAGAGTTGTTATACCTATGTGGTAGGATTGTACATAGTTTTAATTTTGTTTTTTGTGTTTTCTATATTTTTGAAGTTTTATATTTACATATATTATTTTTGTAATCTGAAAAATGTTTTTTTTTCTAAAAATGAAATTTATAAAAGGTTCACTGGGCTTTGATTATTTGACACTAAAATCCTGGCATCAGTTAAGAATAGGACTTCTTGCTGTTCTCCCCAGCTGTTCTGGCAGAGGGGTAGAAGGTATACAGTTTTCTTGAGGTGGAATCCTCAAGCCTTCGGCACCTGTCATCTGTCCCATCATTTGTCTTGCTCTCTCCTGTTGCGAGATTTTCACTGAACTACCTGCAATGGGGAAGGGTAGCCGTCTCTTCTCCCAGGGTCCCTTGCTTTCTTTCAGGCCCAGGACACAGAGTCTCACTTTGCCTTCAGGTTTCAATAGCTGCTCACACCCAAGAATTCCTCACAGAATAGTTGCCAGAAGAAAAGGATTTCTTTTTCTTCCTTTTCTTCACTCACTAGTCTTTGACTAAAAACCTGTCAATTTTGCTTTTCTACCCCTTCAATGGGTAATTTAACTGTCTCATTAGAGTTTTTATGTGCAGATTTCAGTAGAATGCCTCTGAGTTTTCATTGTCCTTTACCAGTTGGTATGGAGATACAAGCTTTCATTATAAAGATTCTGAAGAAATAAAAACTATTTTTCTCAAACAATCTCCATTAAGAACTCCCAAGATTTGTATTTTCTGTCTCAGGCAGGACGTCTCTTTGATTACATTCTTCATGTGTCAGCTTCTGGGGCTCAAATGAACTTGCCTCATGCTTTGGTGTATCTCTAATTTTGGGGGAGGGGCGTGAAAGTACTGCAGTATGTGTTTTCTATTTGTTTGTTTTTTGCTGCACTTTTGTTTTGTTTTTAAAGATCTGGCTCTTTCCATAAAGGTTTGGACAATTACGTAACCACTAAAGGAAAAGAACTGTCTAAAAATGAAACAAGAGAAAACAAAATGAAATCCCTCAAACCATTAATTGCAGCTTCTCTCAGCGTAATTTGGGGTTGAGGTGATATACAAAGCAAAAACCTATAATTTTGTTTTAAGCGTATTACACTCCTTCCTCCTATTAAATTTCTACCACCAATTCTCTAGTGAGTTCTTAGAGCAGGTGCTGTATTGGTTAGGTTTTTTTTCTTTTGTCAAAACTACAGCTAGACTGAGATTTAAAATAAACAAAAAGCCAACCCAAAACAAAAAAACTGACTAAAATGATAAAAACAAACTTTTCCTTCTTTTTGTCTCATAACCAACGACAGATCCTGGAAAAAAAAAACAGGTAGGCACAGAGTGTTGGAATGTCTCCTCCTATTTTGGCCCTTCCCTGGGGTCCCCAGCAATAAGCCTGAAGCATCTGTGCTGCCTTGAATGATCCCTTAAAGCATATACTGTCCACATATTGCATCTAGCTCACAGATATATTTTGTGTGGCCTGTACACAGTTAACAATTGATAAATGTCATATTAAAATTTAATTCTCCAGAGTTCCTTGGAAAACTGAAAGATTTGGTTTACTGGACTTCGATTCCTATATCAGAGCAACTTATGGGGGCAGAGTAGTAGCCTACTCTTTAAGTTGGGCCTGGGCTCTTTATTTTGCGACAGAACTCACTATCCCTTATTGTTTTACATCTTTTCCTTTTATGCTCATTCATTTATGTGACTTTCCTCTACTTGTAGACATTTGAGTTTTTGTCCCCTGCCCTAAAGCAGAAACTAAGATGTAATTTTGATGCCACAGTTCTCAAACTTAAGTACATATCAAAATCATCTTGAGAGTTTATTAAAGCATAGGTGACTGGGCTCCCCCTTCCTCTGGAGTTTTTGATTCAGTAGGTCTCAGGTGGGGCCTGAGAACTTGCCTGTTTAACAAGTTTCTAGGTGATGCAGATACTACTGATCCAAAGACTACACTTTGAGAACCACTGCTTTAAGATATTACTCCTCTGAGGGGAATATCTATATTTTCATTCATTCATTCATATCCTCCATTCATTCATCTATGCACCCAGTATTTATTGTGAAGTACTTTGCTCTATGTTAAACACTCAATAACAATCAAATATATATGGCTCTTGTCTTGGCCATCAGGCAAAATCATATAATTTTATTTATTTTGTATACAGATGTATAATTACAGTTGTGACAGTGCTGGCTTCTTGAAGAATGCCATTAAACTAAACTGACAAGGATAAGCAGGACTTGGTAAGACAGATTGGGGAGGAGAAGGATAACTTTCTAGGTCATGTGAAGAACATCTGTGAAACTAAGCGACGCAGCCTCCCTGATCTCAATGAATATATCTCCGATGGAGATTTCAGAGACTGTGGGAGATATATCAGGATGCGGTGCTTCCCAGTCATCATGCCAAGGAGCAGATGCCTATTTTGATGACTTCCAAGGCTCATTGTTTCCAAAACTGCAGAATATTGAGTCAGGAGAGAAGGAACTGTCACTACTGGCATTCTGATCCTTCAGTCGTAACGAAGTGTGCTGCACAGGGAAGCTGTGACAAAAGTTATTTTTAAATCCTCCCATTCTGGGGAAAATCCCAGTGGCATGTTGGTAACTCATCCCAATTGCTCTCCATTCCAGTTTTCTGGGTGCCTGAGCATTGCTAGAAAAGAAGATACAACACTGCAAGATCAGATCTCTAAAAATTCAGGTTCAGTTCAACACTGCCTCTGCCCTGGCTCATATATCCAAGCCAAGTTCTGCAGCCTCCTCACACCTCCAATCTCATCTCTTCCCTCTCATCCATGGATTCTCCTTTTGCACCATCTGAAATTATTTATTTTTATTTCTTTGGCTCATAACTCATTTTCTTCTTACTCTCTGGTGCCAGAATATCAAAACTCTTTGTTTTTGTTGGCCCTGTTTTTTTCTTTTACCTTTTTACCACAATCTTGTACAGCTCCCTGTCTGGCTGTCTGCATTGCACATGCAGACCACCTGTGTCTTAAACTTCCAGGCAGCCATAAGACTGCTAGGAATGAGGCACGTACACCCACTGGCATCAACAATTCCATGCATGTTACATTCATCTGTGATTGAGCCGGACACACGAGACACACAGTGTTGGCAAAGTGAAAGCCATTATTATTATTTATAGAAAGCAAACAGTAAATAATAACAGGTTCTGAAAGGGGAACTGCTTACTCTTATCCACATTACCCATGTTCATTCTTATGTCGTTGGACCAGCATGCTACTGCTACGCTGCCTGGGGGGCCTGCGTGACTCCGTCACCTTCTGCTTTGCCACCGGGTCTTGCTGGGCCTTGCCTCACCAACAGGAAGACCTGTGCATAGGATTTCCCAAGACTCTGCCACAGGGCCCCTCTAGACCTCTGCCACTGGTCTCCTTCACACTACCCAGGCCCCTGTGATTCTCTCTCTTGGTATCACCATACCAGACCCACTACACTGCCCAGGGAGGGAGGCATGTTGCATGGGGCATACTCAAGCCTGTGCTTTGTACAGGCAAGTGTTACAGCTCTTTAGCAGCAAGCAAACCTGCATGGAGGTGCCCAGCTCTCTCTCTGTGGGACAGCAATCTCGCCACAGCTGTCTCTCTCTCCATAGGCCAACAAGTCCACTATCTCTCGGTCTTCAGTGTTACAACTGTTTCTTCTGGGTCTAGGAAGTTATCATTGCAGGGACCCTGGGTCCAAAGATAGCACTCTGCTCCAGACTGTTTTTGATGTTAGTGAGGTCCCCTCAAACCTCTGTGGGATTGGCCCTTATATAAGCGTAGCGGGATAGCAAAACCTACCAGTCTCCTAACTGGAGGGCAAGGAGCTCAGTCCTATTGGGTGGATTTTCAAGCCACTATTTGCATAGTAAGTCGACTGATTCCTTGTAAGATTGTGGCCCAGCCAATCATTTTGTGGGAGTTACAAGACCGTGGCTAGAAATGCCATATAAAAGCGATACATTGCATTGTAAATCTATAAACAAGAATATCCCCTTTAAAATTTTTTTCTTTATGTCTTCTCAAATTTCCTCATCTATTTTTTCCATTTATGTATACAATTAAATTCATTTGTAAATGAAAATATCTAGTTCACACCTCAAAGCCTGTGCTTTTACTCTTTAATGTTTTAGATATTGCCAACCGCTCTGCTATTTTTAAAGCTGGTTTGTTTTCTGTCCCTTGATTATTCCTCATAGATGGTCTTATGACATCAATTCTAATAAAGTAGTAGTACAGAAGGTTCCCTATGGTCCCCTTTAGTTCTGAAATATGATTACATGGAATTTGCTCCTCTTCCATATAAACTTTGATTGAATTCTTAGCTTTTAATAAATTGATTTTGGTTATTTTCATAGCATCATAAAAAAAGATAATGCTTTTCACTGTAAATTTTATGACTTCACTTCTGTCTGTCTTGCAAATTAATTAATCAATGCTAGTAGCCAACTTCATTTTTTTGTACTTTTATTCTGGAGTCTTAAGGTGTATATCTAAAGATGTGCCCTTTACTAAAAGCGTATCTTACACACTCATTTTAAATGTTTAACTTTGGAGGTTACTTTTGTCCCTGTCCATGTTTTTCTCAAGGCAGTTGGAATGCTCATGCCATCTCTCCTGTACATAGAAAGCATAGCAGAGCTTTAAAGAAGCTTCTTCTCACTTTCTTTTGGGAACATATACAATTTACAAATATGATCTTGGCCTTTCCCAATTCATATTGTGCGCTTTCATTCTAATGAAGATCTCATGGACCTTCCAGTATCTGAATGATAATCCAAAACTTTGCCCAGGAATAGGCTCCTTAGGACCTTCTTTTTCTAATATGCATTAAACCAAACCAACTGCCACTGAGTCAATTCCTACTCTCAGAGACCCTACAGAGTAAAACTGCTCCATAGGGTTTCCAAGGCTGTAAATCTTTACAGAAGCAGACTGCCACATCTTTCTCCCGTGGAGCCGCTGGTCATTTCGAACTGCTGACCTTTGGGTTAGCAGCCGAGCACTTTAACCATTGGGCCACCAAGGCTCCTCTAATATGCATTAAAAACCAAAACCCATTGCCGTTGGGTCAATTCTGACTCAGTGACCCTGTAAGACAGAGTAGAATAGCCCCATAGGGTTTCCAAGGAGCAGCTGATGGATTCAAACTGCTGACCTCTTGGTTAGCAGCTGAGCTCTTAACCACTGTACCACTAGGCTCCCTAATATGCATTAGGAGGTGCAAATCCCAGTCCCTATCCCTTTGTATCCTGTACATTTTTCTCTGTCTCCCTTCTCAAAAATGACCTTTGCCTTTTTCTTCTTTCAAAACCAGATAGAAGTGGCAGTTTTGATCTTCCTTACTCTGTTTGTATTATTTTTCCACTTTGAGTTATTCTGTTCCACATTTGGGTGATTTTGTTTATTTGGTTAAGATTTCATTTGGTCTCACTCTTTTTGATTCTTTCAGTTCTAACTCTTCTCCTTATCAAATATGCTGTGTTACTCCCTTCTCCTGTTTTTTTAGTAGTCTGTCTCATTATTTTTATTTTCCTTGATATTTTCCCCAATGCTGTTGGCTCTTCTTTCCTCCTTTAAGAATTTCAAGTGGAAATACTTGATTTTTCTCTGATAACTTGTAATGTATACACAAAATTTTAAGTTCTATTACTAGTAAATCTTTATATGGAATATGTTTTGATTTATATTTCTTGAATTATCAAAATCAAGAAAAACGTAAAGAACTTTGACTCCTGTCTACATAAGCCAAGGAATTTAGCAAAATTTTATGTCCCTTCTTTTTTTCCAATACATTCTAGTGTTTGTTACTAAAATATGAACTCTTTCATTCAGATCATTAGTAAATTATTAAGAATTCAGTATTGTCTATCTTCTCACTTAATTTCTATTCTTGAAATATTTAGTTATGTAGTCATATCAATTGTTTTTACTTAGCTATTTGTTTAAACAATTTCAGTGTTAACCATCAAGACTTTTCTAATCTTGAGCACATTATTTTTATCCATCTTTCGGTGAGTTTGAGTGTATCTTTATCAGAGAAGTTCAGTTAGAAGACTTGAGAATCACTTACTGTTGACCTCTTCTAAGACAGACAACTTGGAAATGAATAGACTTTTTGGGACCAAATTTTTTGCCTTCAAAACTCTATACAGTGGAAAGACCACAAGTGTTAGTTAGCTATATAGGGTCCATCAATAGAACAAAATACTATGATACTATTTAAAAAAAAAGAAACAACTAAAAAGCTCTCCATACATAATATGGAAAAATCTGCAAGTTGAATGAAAACATCATGGTACAGAGTATGGAAATTTGGGGGTGAAAAATGGGTTAAACTATAAATGTACTTATAATTTCTTGAATATGTATTAATAGTACAAGTATACACAGAATATACCAATAGGAGTTATAAGTGGGTAGAAGTTTGGTACAGGGCAGATTTGGGTATCAGTATTGAGAGGAATACTTTTCACTATATATTTTTTTATATTATATTTTTTAACCATGAGAATATACTACAAATTCATTAAAAACAAAACAAGTAAAAACAGTGAATAGATGGTGTTGGTGTTTATGTTCCTAGTAATCTCCCACCTGCCAGTGACAGAGGCTGTGTGTCCAACGGGGCAGGGATGCTCCTCGGAGGCCCCATACTCAGTGTTCAAAATGCTTATTTTTACTGATAAAAACTGTTTAGTGGCTGTGGTAGGCAGAATAATGGCTCTCCAAAGATGTCCTCGTCTTATTACCTGGAACCTGTGTATATGTTACTTTCTGTGTCAAAGGGGAAAGAGTTAAGATTGCAGATGGAATAAGATTGCTAATCAGATGATCTTGAGATGGGGAGATTATCCTGGATTATCCCAGTGAGCCTGTCATGGATTGAATTGTGTCCCCCCCAAATATCTGTCAACTTGGTGAGGTCCTGATTCCCAGTAATGTATGATTATCTACCGTTTTAGCATCTGATGTGATTTCCCTATGTGTTGTAAATGCTATCACTAAGATGTAATGATAAGGATTAGCAGCAGTTATACTGATGAGGTCTCCAAGATTAGGTAGTGTCTTAAGCCAACCTCTTTTGAGATATAAAAGAGAGAACCGAGCAGAGAGACACGGGGAACCTCATACCACCAAGAAAGCAGTGCCAGGAGCAGAGCGTGTCCTTTGGACCTGAGGTTCCTGCACTGAGATGCTCCCGGACCAAGGGAAGACTGATGACAAAGACCTTCCTCCAGAGCTGACAGAGAGAAAAAGCCTCCCCCTGGAGCCGGCACCCTAAATTCGGACTTCCAGCCTACTGGACTGTGAGAGAATAAACTTCTCTTTATTAAAAGCCATCCGCTTGTGGTATTTCTGTTATAGCAGTACTAGATGACTACGACAGGGCCAACATAATCATAAGGGCCCTTAAAAGTGGAAGATGGAAACAGAACATGGGTCAGAGTGATGCCATGTGAGACTCAACCCATAGCTGTTGATTTTGAAGATGGACTAAGGGAGCCATGAGGCAAGGAATGTAGGTGGCCTCTAGAAACTGGAAAAGGCAACAAAACTGATTCTCCCCGAGAGCCTCCAGAGAACATCCAGCACTGCCAATGCCTGGGTGTTAGCTCAGTGAGCCCTGCATCAGACTTCTGACCTACAGAACTGTAAGGATATAAATTTGTATTGTTTTAAGATGCTAAAATTCTTGGAACTTTGTTATGACATTAATGGGAAATTGATACACTGGCTGCAGAATAGGCTGAGGAACTGACTGGGAATAAGGTAAACTCTAACTAGTCTCTCTAGAAACCTGTGCTTATTCATTTTATGAATTAAATTTGAATAAAGATGGGAAAACAAAAACAAAAACAAAAACCCCTCTATGGGTATTGGCACATTACCATCTATCTTTCAATGTGGAAGAGATGACTGAAACTAGAGTGATTTTCTTCGAACATAACATATTTTTCTCTTTTCCTAATTGTGTGATTTCCCCTCTGCCTCATGCTTGAAAAAATAATAATAAAATTCTATCATCACCTAATTAGAAAATAGAAAATACAAGGGAACAAGACTCACTCTTGAAATTAAAAAAAAAAAAAAAATCAGGAAATGGCTAGGTATGGATCTCTTTACACAAATTTAGCTCCTGTTGAAATTTTTACTTTGTATCAGGTACAATGTGTAATTCTCAAAATGGTCATATGAAATAGGAATTATTATTACCCCCATTTCAGCTGCTAACCAAAAGGTCAGCAGTTAGGATCCACCAGCTATTCCTTGGAAACCCTAAGGGACAGTTCTACTCTGTTCTATAGGGTCGTTATGAATCAGAATTGACTCAACAGAAACAGGCTTGGTTTGGTTTTAAACTCAAAGTTTAGGAGAGTTAGCAGTTTCTTCCAAGCTTGTCAGTTTTGAATCCATGTCTGTTGATTCATGGTTCCTAATTCTTAACCACCAAGGTTCGTTACTGTCATTGCTTTGCTTCATTCCCACCGGGTTGTTCTTTAGTAACACTGCCCGTCCTTCACATTTAGTTCCATGGTCTCCTGATTTTCCCTAAATAGTATTTGTTATCCATGGACTTAACAATGTTATCCTTTTCCCTCACATTCTGTTTTTTAAATCTTTGATTCCATTTTCTGACTTCTGCTCTTTACTACTTTCAGTGTAGATTTTAATATACTGTTGTATTTATAGGAGACCTGATGGCGCACTGGTTAAGTGCTGGGCAGCTAACCAAAAGTTTGGTGGTTTGAACCTACCAGTAGCTCCACAGGAGAAACACCTGGTGATCTGCTCACATAAATATTACAGCCTAGGAAACCCTATGAGGCAGTTCTACTCCATCACATGGGGCACTATGAGTTGAAATGGATTCGAAGACACCTAAAGACAACATTATACTTATAGTTTCCTTGTATTTTTAAAAATTTAGCCTTATTAAAATTTTAGCATGATCCTTTTCAATAATTCTCTGTGAGCCTGTTGTCTTTTTCACCTCTTGATTTATAGACACACATAGGAAAAGACAAAGCAAATGATTTCTAATTTCTTCTTCTGTTTGATAGATTCCCCTCTCCCTTCAAATCCATGACACTTACTTTTTCACTTCTCTTGGGTTTTACATCCCACAAAAGATAGCTATGTTAGTATGAAATGCTGAGAACTAATGGTTCCTTTACCTTCCAGCTGGAGATGGGGGGTATCTTCCTGGTGGATCTTGACCTGGAGGATCTATCCAGTTCTGATTCCAACAAAAATGATCTGGTGCAGCTGTCTCGGACTGAGGAAGGAGTGTCTCCTGCTTCCTGTTCTTGTGATTCAGGGGAGAGTGTTTAGTCCTTTCACATTAGAAGTTGTCTGAAATTTTTCTCTAGTCAAAAGCAGAGCATGAAAAATACAATCTGCACAGTGCATTGCTCCCTGGAGCTTCTTTCGACATCCATTCTTGAAGATAACTTCACGTGTTACAGCACCATCCACGATCCACTTTCACCATTGCTTTATTGCACTACAGGGCATCTCTAAGTATATGGAAAAGAGATACTGATGGGGTGAGATTTCTATAAATGTGTGTGTGTTTGTGTGTGGTGCATGCTCTACTCCCTGTTTTTCCTAGGACTTACATCTTTGAGTTAAGGGTCCACACAGAACAAAGGGAGTAGATAGAAGTCAGTCTCTTTCTCTGTCTCTGTCTCACTCTCTCTATCTATCTATGTCTTTCTATCTATCTATCATCTGTCTACCCACACACCCTTCCATCCATCCATCCATTCATATATCTGTCTGTCTTAGTTATCTAGTGCTGCTATAACAGAAATACCACAAGTGTATGGCTTTAACAAACAGGAATTTATTCTTTCACAAATTAGGAGGCTAGAAGTCTGAACTTAGGGCATCAACTCTTGGGGAAAGCTTTCTCTCTGTTGGTTCTGAGGGAAGGTCCTTGTTATCAATTTTCCCTGGTCTAGGAGTTTCTCAGCACAGGGGCCTCAGGTCCAAAGGATGAGCTCCACTTCCGGTGCTTCTGTCTTTGTGGAATGAGGTCCCTATCTCTCTGCTGGCTTCTCTCTCCTTTTATCTCTTGTGAGATAAAACATGATGCAGGCCACATGCCAGAGAAACTCCCTTTACATTGGATCAGGGCTGTGGCATCCCACCCTAATCCTCTTTAACATAACCTAATCTTGCCTCATAACTACAGGCAGGAAGTAGGATTTACAAGAGTAGGAAAATTACATCAGATCACAAAATGGTAGACAACCACACAATACTGGGAATCATGGCCTAGCCAAGTTGACCCACATTTTTTGAGTGGCACAATTCAGTCCATAACTCTGTCTACCTGTCTGTCTATCTGTCTATCTCCTGTATGACCCTGCTGTTCTGTTTCACACAGTAAAGGATTTGCTTGCCACAGTTATTTTCACCACCTGTCCTCATCTGGGCTTTGTCTAGTAGACATTCCTTTCTGAATCTGTCAAATTGTTGATAAATACTTCCAATTTCCAGTGCTGTCATGACTTTGTAACTCATTATAGCCTTTCAATGTCACTGTAATTAGAAAGTTGAAAAGGGTGAATTGGTACCACTGCCATAACCCAGAAGTCAGCACCACAAAGATCTCATTTTGAGTACTTGCTTCTTGTTGTCTGCCTTAACTGGAATCGTCATTTCCGCATACCACTTTTCCATCCCTAACTACTTTCTCTATTTGCCTTTACTTTCACCTTCCTTATTTCTTTCTGAAGCCCACCTATGGTCCCATAACACCAAGGACTTCCTGTGTTCAGTTGGGCAGCTCTCTCTGTTATCACTTGCCATTCACTGTGGACCCTTGATTCTGGCACTTTTTGTGTGTCCCCCATTCGAGACTTTGAGCAGTTTGCTTATATGTGGTCCCCTTTCACCCTAAAGGATACATATGATGTTCTTTTCCCAAGAGGCCCTGCTGAGCTGTTTTCTCCATACACAACATAATTTTCCTGACTGTAGGTTATACTCAAGTGATTTATTGAGCCTCACCTGTAATAGGTCTTCGATTCCCTTGTACTCGCTGAGAACCTTCTGTGTCCCTAAATGAAAAGCACTTGGCAGGTAGTTAACCTTATCTTCCTTTGCCGCAGTTCTATTTCATGCTTGTATCAGTGAAAACAATTCCTAAACTGTCTGCTACTTTTACTAAAACTCTTCATATGTCAGAAGTCATAAAATTATTGATCCTTAGAGTTGAAAAGGGCCTTAAAAGTAACCTAGTTGTATATAATTACATGAGACTAGCCTGATATGCAATTAAATGAAGTCATGATATGAGACTATATATACAATATGACCTTGTGAATGTGTGTGTGTGTGTGTGTGTGTGAAGGATACACACCACATTGTTAACAGGGTAGTCTCTGGGTGATGGGATTATTGATGCTTTTCATCTTCTTTCCTAAACCTGTCCACATTTTTCAAATTTTCTAACGTAAGCAATACTAGATGATAGAAGACAATGGAGAATTGCCTTTAAATTTTGAGGGGTAAAATTTTCAGCCTAGCTGTATCAATCCAATCACGTATCAATAGCAGGCTAGAATAAAGTCATGCTTAGACTTGAAACTACTGAAAACTTTAGCTCCAGTTTGCCCTTTTTAGGAAGCTCAGTGACGATAACCCATTGCAAAACAACGGGATTAGTCAAGAAAGCAGAAGACACAGGATCTAGAAAACAAAAAACCCAAACCAAGAAAGTATTTGCAGAAACTCCTAAGATAACAGACGTGCAAACAGGCATAGAGCGTAACTTCTTTAGAAAGGAAGAGGGGCAGAGAGAGAGCTTTTCATTTCCCACTTTGAGAGAAATAAGAAAAAACCAGCTCAGATATGTCCCTCAGTGTCAGTTTCAATAGACAGTATTCTTTCTTTCAGCACCTATTTATTAAGTACCTATTATGCGCTGTTGCTGTGCTAAGTTCTGGGGAGACAATCGTGAACAACAACAACAAAATTTCTTTTCATGGAGAATAAGAAGATAATGGCTGTTATCTCCTTTAGCTTTCCCCAGTACCCCGTTTTACAAAAGAGACATTCTCCTTGTTTAATAAGTAAGGAAGTCAGGTTCAGAAGGTCTACATGCCTTGCCCAAGGTTGCCAATTAGCAAGTGCCAGGGCTAGGATTTAAACACAGACTTAAAGCTCAGGCTTTCTTTGCTCTGCTCAAAGTAAAGTCTTCTTGGGGGAAAAAAAAAGTGTTTGCTAAGAAATTTGCTTCCTTAGAATTATATACTTAGCAAAAAATGGTGAGGAAAATAATTTTGAAAACTCTCCTGGCTGGCCATTTTGCAGATGATGTTTCTGGATAAATTTCCACTTGATTGTCTGTGACAATACACCCCTGTGCAGATGGACACTCAGCAGAGAAAGCTGCAATCCGCCCCCTGAATTCCTGCTGCACGGCCCAAAATGTGTGCTCAGCATAATAGCAAATTGAAAATAAACTTGTAAACCATTGTCAGTGATGCAGCTCAAAGGCTTTATGTGCTGAAGTGTCTTTAAAGCTGTTTTTCATTACACTGTGCCCTTTTTCAATTGGCAGAATTCATTTTCTCCTGTTTAAGTGTGCTCAGTGAGGGGAAAGTGGGTCTTAAAAGGAAGACATAGGTCTGATTTCCTGGTGCTGTAGGTGAAATGCATCCCATTCTTCCAACCTGAGAATCATTCTCTGCCTTACTCTCCTCCTTCCACCCCATCCCAAAAGAAATCCTTTCCCAATAGCCTGTCACTCTCAGACAAACCTCCCCAGGGAAGACAAATTTTCTTATCCAGCCAAGAGATCTTTGCTGGGAGGGGACAGATGTCTGCTCAGTCTACAGCCTCCCTGATGTTGGGTTTGACAGAGGACCTTAAACTCAGCTGAGGCTTGAGCGGCATTATGACTACAGGCTTCCACTGAAACCTGGATTAACCAAATCATGGCCTCCCCATGTATTTCAGAGTAGAACTCTGCTCCATAGAGTTTTCAATGGCAGATTACCAGGCCTTTCTTCCAAGGAGCTTCTGGGAGGAGTCAAATCACCAACCTTTTGGTTAGTTGCATAGTACTTAACTGTTTCCGCCTCTCCAGGACTACTTAGGTCTAATCCCAGCTCCATCTCTGTAACCTTTTATGAATGACTTCATTTGTCCATGCCTTGGCTTTCTTCATCTATAAAGAAGGAATGGTGATAATAGCCCTTTCTTTATAAAATTCTATTAGGAACTAAGTGAGGTAATAGATGTAAAGCACTGCAACAGTGCCTGGAAATGGGTATGAGTGATTTTGGAGTTTTAAGAAATGATGTCCACACCAACATTCTTTTCACCATGCGTTCCTATCCTTAAAATAATTTGCCCCAGATTTCGAACAAAAGATTCCAATAAGCAGGGACAATCTGTCTAAATGCGTGCAGTTGACTCTGGATTCGAAAAGCAATCAGTGTTTATTCCCAATCTGTTCTCCCGGATGAGACACTATCCCCCTAGGAAAAGCAGTCCACTCAGATGCATTACATCTGGTAGATTCCCTCTCCTTGTGTGAAACCTTTAGACACTGATACCCTTTTTCTTGTAGGAAAGTGAGCACCATTCTCTTTCTACAGCTGTTCTTCCTAGATGCTCTATTGCAATATCTGCTAACTGGGGAAATAGGTTTCAAGGATTCTTATGAGAATTTAATTGGTAATTTTCTCAAATGTTTACATTATTAAGGAGTTTGTAATGGCCAAACCAGATTTCAAAAAGGAAAATACTTCCTCTCAACCCAGAAAATATAACTAGTATTCTTTGTTAGCTATATTGGCTACTGTGCCCTCGGTCTTGAACACATAAGCTGGTTTACCCATTTACCAAACCTCCTCCATGTGCTTCCAGGCTAAGCCCAAGTCCCCTGTGGACCCGTTTGTCATCTAGTGCCGCTATAAAAGGAATACCACAAGTGGATGGCTTTAACAAAGAGAAATTTATTTTCTCACAGTCTAGTAGACTAGAAGTCCAAATTCAGGGCATCAGCTCCAGGGGAAAGCTTTCTCCCTCTGTTGGCTCTGGAGGAAGGTCCTTGTGGTCATCAATCTTCCCCCAGACTAGGAGCTTCTCTGCGCAGAAACCTCAGGTCCAAAGGATGCGCTGTGCTCCCGGCACTGCTTTCTTGGTGGTATGAAGTCCCCAACTCTCTGCTCGCTTTTCTGTTTTATATCTCAAGAGATTGCCTC
Organism: Trichechus manatus latirostris; assembly: GCF_000243295.1. NCBI lineage: Eukaryota > Metazoa > Chordata > Mammalia > Sirenia > Trichechidae > Trichechus > Trichechus manatus. The sequence goes on from NW_004443973.1 coordinate 16,427,604, forward strand.
AGGACACAATCCAGTCTTATAGATTGAGTCCTGCTTTACTAACACAACTGCCGCCCATCCTCCCTCATTAACATCATAGAGGCAGGATTTACAACATATAGGAAAATCACACAATACCCGGAATCATGGCCCAGCCAAATTGATACACACATTTTTGGGGGGACATAATTCAATCCGTGACAACCCCTAATGAGGAATTAAGAAAACAAACCTGTGCCCAGCCTGCTACTAACCTTCAAAGGCTCAACACCAAGGCCAACAAAGCTGAGATGGAAAGGAAAGACTACCTTTCTTTAATAATTGGGGCTTCTTTAGGCTCTGTGCCAGACCTCCGTCTGTCTCCCTCCATTTCTCTCTCCTCTCTTCCCTTCTCCTCACTTTACACACTCGCAAGGAATGCATTCACATCGATGGCTCCAAAAGCCATCTCTAAATTTGTAGTTATCTGTGAGAGGAAGAGTCTCCACCTTCTCCTTACTCCTCTCAAAGGAAGAGGAATATCCATCTGATGATTGATTCCCTTTCAAAAGTTTCAGAATTAGTGCATATTGATGTTGTTGTTGATTTTTCCTGGACTTTCTTCCTTCTCTTCACTAAGGTTGATGTGATTAGGGCCTGAGTCCACTTTGCATTTCTTTCTCTCTTTTTTAATTTCTCTCTCCCTCTTCTCTTTCTCTTTCTCCCACATAGCAGCTGAGTTATGCTGTAGTTGGAGCCTTGTCTGGTTAAGCAACAGAACTTGAGAATAAATGTATTTTCTACTGCTGTTTCTCTTTCCCTCTGGATATAATGGATATTTTCTAGCTGTATTTTGCAAGAAGCAAACTGGGATTTGCTAGTTTAGAAAAACAAGGTCGCAGTGGACCTCTGATGTTTTCTTTCTCCTAGTACCCATGCACCCTTTTCCTGGAAACAGTTACTCCGTTTATCTCCAGAAACTACCTTCTTCCCCACCCTAATTCATGTTCTTTGGGTGGAGTGCCCATCCCATGGAGCATATGACTCAGGCCTGGCCAATCAGAGCATTGCATTGCTCTGGCCACAGTGCTTATTTCTGGGATCAGAAACCAATAAGAATTTTTCTGAGGTGATTAGACAAATGTTCTTTTCCACTCTACTTGAATTGTAAGAATGTGATGTTGGAATGTTTAGGTTGAGTTAGGAAGTGTTTACCTCTCATCTATTTCCAAAAAAGTTTATATGGGATTGGTATAATTTCTCCTTTAAATATTTGATAGAATTCATCAGTAAAGCTATCTGGACCTGAGTTTTTCTTTGTGAGAAGATTTTAAATTATTAATTAAATTTCCTTACTTGTTACTCATCTATTCACAATGTGTATTTCTCTTTGAGTCAGTTTTGCTAATTTGCACCTTTTTGGGAATTTGTCCATCTCATCTAAATGACATGTTTAGTTTGTTGGCATAGATTTTACATAACACTCCCTTACAATCATTTTAATTTCTCAAGTTTTGGTACTGGTCCCCTCTTTTATCCTTGAATTTAATAATTTGTGTCCTCTTCCTTTTTATTTTCATTAGTATCAATAAAGATTTATTAATTTTGTTGATCTTTTCAAAGAACCAATATTTGATTTCATTGATTTTTTCCTATTATTTTTCTTTTCTCTATTTTATCAATTTCCACTTTGGTCTGTATTATTTCTATTCTCCTGCTTGCTTTTGATTTAATTTTTTGTTTGTTTTATTTTTATAAGTTTCGATTATTAATTTTAGAGCTTCCTTGTCCCTGGATGGTGCAAATGATTAATGTGCTTAGCTGCTCTTCAAAAGGTTGGAGGTTTGAGTTCAGCCAGAGGTGCTTTGGAGGAAAGAACTAGGGTTTTCGATGATGGATGATTTTTTGGAAGTAGATTTCCATACAGTGCTGTAATTATTGCTTTATATAACCTTATATCTTTTAAAGTAATTAAGAGAAAAGAAGAAAAAAAATATAGACAGTCTTTCAGTAGTCTTAATTCCTTCCTAGGGAACCTCCTTAACATCAAATGTCATTTCCCGTCATCCAGAAGGAATTTCTTCAGTATTTCTCATAAATAGGTACTGTTAGCAACACATCTCTGTCTTTCTTTATTCAGGAATGCCTTTATTTCGTCTTCATTTGTGAAGAAAAGTATTCCTGGATATAGAATTCTTGGCTGACAGTTTTTTGTTTTTGTTTTTAAAGAATTTTGAATATGTTATTCTACTGAATATGTCTTCTGATCTCCGTTGTTTCAGATGAGAAGTCAGCCATTAATCATACTGTCGTTCCAGGTATGTAATGAGTTATTTTTTTCTTGCTTCTCTCAAGAGGTTCTTTTTGTCTTTGTCTTTCATCAGTTTGACTATGATGTGTTTAAGTGTGGATCTGTTTATATTTACCCTATTTGTAGCATGTTAAGTTTGCTGGGTCTGCAGATTAACGTTTTCAATCAAATTTGGGAAGTTTGGGCCAATTACTTTTAAAATGTTTTCTGCCCCTTTTTTTCTCCTTTCTTTCCAAGACTCCCATTACGTATATGCTAGTTTGATTGATGTTGTCCCAACCAGTTTCTGAGATTCTGCTCATTTTTCCTTGATCTTTCTCTGTGTTCTTTAGATTGAGTAATTTCTATTGATCTATCTTGAAATTTACTGTTTTTTCCTCTGCTATCTCAAGTCTGCTGTTAAGCCAATCTATTGAATATTTCATTTGGATTTTTGTAGTTCTCAACCCTAGGATTTTGATTTTTAGTTTCTATTTATTTATTGAGATTTCCTACTCATTAAGCCATCATCATCATACTTTCCTTTAACATTTTAAACATGGTTTAAAAAAATTTCTTTGTATATATTCATAATAGCTGCTTTGAGATCTTTCTACTAAATCCAACATCTGACTCTACTCAGAGTCAACTGATATTGATCGATTTTTTTCCCCCGAGTATGGGTAATGCTTGACTTTTTTATTTTATGTCTCATGATTACTTTCTCTGAAAAAAGGACATTACAGATAATATTTCATAATGATTTTGGATTATGATTATTTTTTCTCTGATAGGTGTTGGTGGTGATTTTTTTGTTGGTTTGGATGACTTAGTACCTTGGATTAATCTGTGGAATCTCCCTTTCCTATTCTATATGACTGCTGATATCTCTGCTCAGTTTATTTTTATTCATATATTTAACTAGATGGTCAGCTAATGAATTGTCAGAAGATTGGACTCAAATACTTTGATCCCATAATTATTATCCCTCTGCTGAATCTGCTGATGTATCTGTGAGTGGACTGTGAAGTGCTTTCAAATTTCACGTGGTTGTCCAGTCTTCCCAACTTTTGCTCTTTTCTAGGGCCTCTTTGGTCTTCCCTGTGAGTGCATATATCCTTCCAGTCAGCCAGGGAGAGCTTATCTATCCCCTCTATGGCTCCTTCATTTCTAGGACATCCTTGCTAAACTTCTGGCTCATCTGTTTACACTGTTCTCTTCAACTGTGACTGAAAACTCAAGCTAGAAGAACTGCTCTTTCACCTACCAACACTGCTACGTTTTCTGATAGCACAGGGGGGTATAGGTTTTCACTTTCTAATCCAAATCAAGTCAGCCCCGTCAGCCATGAAGTTCTTGGTTTTTATGGCTAGCATCACCCTGGCAAAATTAAGACACTGACTGAACTGGGAGAAGAGAACAGTGAATGGGAGAAGCCCCAGGCAAGAAAGCCACAAACTCTCATTCTCACTGTATAGAGTTCTAGCAGGTTTTTATGAATAAATATTTCTCAATTTGATGTTTGCCTTTGGTCAATTTTCAGAGTTCTGAAATGGCTGTTTATGAGAATTTTGTCCAGTTTTATAGTTGTTTCTTAATGAGAGGATTTGTAAACCTCACCACGATGCCATAGCCACTGGCTGGGTGTTTTGAACTGCTAAATTTATATCAACTTGTGTATATATTTATATATTTTTTGACCACTTTTCAATTAATAGGAAATACCTGTTGGTCAAAACAATTTTGTTTTGATTATATAAGGGCTTGAAAAGTTTGGTTACTCTCTGCAGTCCACCCATCACAAAACTCACCATACTAATTTGCAAATTACCTATTTAATTATTCTTAACCTCCACTAACTGTAAGCTCTACTAGGTAGGACGTATGTCCTTTTTGTTCCTCTGCTATATTCCTAGGGCCTAGCACAGTCTGAAACTTCATGAGGTTCTTAGACTTATTTACAAATATTCGATAAGTGGATGATTAAATTACTCCTACCATGTTCCACCTCTTATGTAGGTTTAAAACTGTGTTGAAATAATAGTGAAGAGCCTAGGAAATCTAGAAGGTATTTTAACTGAAAGTCTACCTCTAAATAATTAGTCACCAGGGAGTCTTCTTTGTTTAGGAAAGCACTGCCTTACTCTCAAAATGAGTGAGCATTTAACTCATTAGTATTTTATTTGATGAACCTTCAACTTGCTTTTAAAAACACTTGAGCGTGTAGTTACAGTTTTAGGAAGGCAGTGTGATGGACTGAAAAAACCAGGGCTTTGAACCCATTCTGCCTAGTTCAGTCATGGCCGAGGAAGCATCACTGATACAAAGACAAATTTTGTATCACATGCACATTTTTAAAGCTATAGTGAGTGAACTGGAAAGATATCCAGAACAGGAAAAATTACTGGTTGTAGCCCTACTAGAAACTTAATCACCCCCTTAGAGAATAAGGGCAGTGCATTGCATAGCAACCAAATCTCTTGGCCTTGGGTTTTGAGCACAGTCCAAAGCAGTGCTGACCTGCTCAAAGATGGTGGTGCCCTGCTCAAAGACGGCAGCCGACCGAGCCACTTTGAATGTGTGTAGCTCTCCTACAGTCCTGCCAATAATCCAATCTCACACATCAGGCTCCTGAAAGGGCTCACTACTCCTCTTTTGACTCTTCCATTTCAGGGCTTCGACCCATAATTTTTCCCATTCCGGTTCCCATGCCAAATCTGCCAAATTGTAAAACTTCGGGTCTATTCCTGTTTCACTTTGTCCGCCATGACTGAACTGGTTCAAACCTGTTAGAAGCCCTGGGAAGAGTCGGGGTGGGGATTTTGATCCTGCCTCTGTCACTAACTGGTTGACTGTCATTCTCTCCAGGCCTTCATTTTCTCATTTTAAATTCAGAAAATTGTACTATTTTATTGGTTTTCAAACCTGGCTGAATAGGAGAATCACTTATGAACAACTTCTTGTCCAGCTCTATTGAGTTAGATCCCAGGATGAAGTGTGGTAATCTGTATTTTTAAAATGCACCAAAGGTGAGTTTTTTTGTGGTCAGCTGGTACTGGCAAATGGATAGTATTTTGAGTGTCACTGGACTAGATGATTTCAAAGTTTCCTTTAAATGGTAAGCTTATTCTCTTCAATTCCTCTCAACAAAAGAGAATCTCTCTTTGGGCTGCACAGTTAGGTTCACCCCCAAACCTCTGGGTGGGGAGAGCGATTCAATGAAGGTGTAGCTTATTAGGCAAAAGACAGTTTCTGGCACATTTTTTTTTGAATACAAAACTTAGGTTATGTCTGCCCTCTAGAGTGAAGAACATAATGAGAAATGGGAATTGGGTTAAGGAAACTTACATTGTTTTTTTTTTTTTGGCTGATTGATAACTGACACAGGTAGAGACTGCTAATTATCTAATATGCAAGGCTGGCAGTGTATTTTGATCACTTTATCCTTTCTGAACCTACAAGTGAGTGTCTGCTACTTCCCAGCCTTCCCCAGCCTGAGCTTATCTTAAAATAAATTGAGTGAAACTTCGCATGCAAAAAGGTTGCTTGGGTATTCTGAACAGAGCTGTTCTTAATCAGTTCCATTGGTCTGTTTTCCTGGGAATAGAATAAAACAAATTTTGAGGAAAGTGTGCAATATAACTGCCTAGATCAAGTAAATGTTCCTGCCTCAAATATAGGCATTTGATTCCTCTCTGTCAGAATTAAAGACCCATCTCAGTCCCTAAGAGGGAAGCTGAGATCAGTGTGATGGTCTGAAGATGCTAGTGCTCTCTGTGTTGCTAGAAGAGAATGCTTCCACTAGATGCCAAAAGCCAATATTTGCTCAATTAGACTATAACTAAACAAACCTAGTGCATGACAGAATGGCGCCTCCCAAAGCACCAGAAATGTGCTCTGTTCTCTTAGTAGAACCAAAGACTGTGTTTCACTATTCAAGGATCTTCAGTGAACTTGTGCTATTGTTTGGCAGGTAGCAATTCTATTTTGAAGGCAGGAAAATAGTAATTTTAATACACAATTTCCTAAATCTATGATTCTCAGTCTCCTTGAAACTACAAAATACAATTGTTTGACATAAATATCTGATAGTAATAGGTATTTTGATTAAATTATAATATGTGCCCTAGCAGAAATATAATGTAGACATTAAAAATAATATGCACAGAAAGTGGAACCACACATAAAATGTTTATGACTTTAAGTAATAAAGATAGGATTCAAGATAGCATGAAAAATATTACAAATATGTAAAAACAGATACAGGACAATTATTAGAAGGGAACATGCAGAATAATAATAACTGCATTAGAAAGGTGATATTAAGGGTAATTTTTCTTTCAAACTTTCTGTAAGGTGGTTTAAAAAATGAAAATATCATTATAGTTAATTAAGAACAAATGCTAATTGAATGAAGATAATCTATTTGTCTGAATGGTCATCTCTACCTCCCTTTATTCCTTTTGCCCACATCTTCAAAGAGTAACAAAGCAGAGGGCAAGTGCTACCTGTATAGAGGGAAGAGACTTACAGGTTTGAGTTGACTGTAGTCAGTATGAGTCTGACTGTCTCAAGCTTAGGTGATTTAAGGATGGGGGAACACTGATCACACTTAGTCTATTGTACTAAGTTTGTGACCATCTACCTAACAAAGGATATTGACCAATGGTATTGACAAGAAAGAACTCTGAAATGTGAAAGCTAAAAATGTTGCTATAACTGCTCCCTCCATCCCACACTTAAATGGTTATTTAAACCTGTTCTACTTGAGTTCAATCCCCATTGCCACTACCTACTCTGCCTTAAAACCCTTCAGAAACTCCCCAGTTTTTACATTAGCCACCTCTATAGTCACCTTCCAACACTATGCTCCAGGCAAATGAAATTCCATGGCACTTTCCATCTCTGCTGTCTTTTTTCATGCTGTTCTCCCTGTCTGGTGTGTCTGCCCTTTCCTCAGTAAGTTTTTGCTCCTCTTACCTTATTTAGATTAGAAGCCACCTATTCTGCAGAATTTACTACAAAAATTCCATAATCACTTTCTTTCTCCTCTACTCTTCCGTCATATTCTTTTCATACCACTATTACACAAAATAATCATACTGCATCATCAGGAGGACTTAAAACGTTGAACTCCTCTCTCCCCACACATTCATCTCATCCAAGACAGGGATCTTAATCCTTGTATTCTCGGCACATGGATCAATTTTTGACACACAATAAATAACAATAAATATTTGTTGAATAAAAAAAAAAAGCATTCATTTATCTGTTATTATGTGAGTAAGTGAATGAATAATAAATTGTTAGCAATCATTCCAGGGGAGCACTTCTGGAATGGTGGAATAAAGAACTCCAGATATCTGCTCCTCCATAAAAGTAATGAGAACACTCATAAAAACTGTCAACATTGACTTTTTCAGAACTCTAGAAATTAACTAAAGGCTTGCAAATATTGGAAGAGTATTTATTTTAGAAACACGCTGACTTTTGATAGAAACAGTGAATCTTGTGACATTTTAACTTGCCCTACTCCCATCCTCCCTAGCTCCACAGTAATCTGGAAAACCAATGTTCTCACAACTATGGTAGCTGTCGAAACCAGCAGTCTAGAAGCTCTGCCTGGGTGGTAAACAGGTAAACAGGTAATCACTATGAAGTATGATCATTACATTGAGAAATACAGAGTGCTTTGAGAGCAAATAAAAAGAATACAGCTTACAGTGCAGTGGGGAGGGGTTGTCAGGGAAGGCTGCCAGAAAGAATGTGTTCTCAGCTAAAAACTAAAGATTGAGGAGCAGTTACCCAGGTGAAGAGGTAGAAGAACGGAAGAGGGAGGAGGAAGGAAGAGGAGTTCGAGCCAAGAGGATAACATATGAAAAGCCCAGAGAAAGGGTCAGGAGAAGAGAGAGAGAAAGAAATGGGGGGGGGGGGGAATGGTGCATTTGAAAAATGGAAGTACTCATATTCAATATGGACAGAGCAGAGTGACAGGGGTAAGAGAGGTGATGCTTGAGAGGAAAACAGGGGCTTGTCTCCAGAAAGGCTAGGTGAATCTTGTTAAGGCATTTTGCCTTCACTCTGAAGACATGGAAAGTCATTGAATTAGAAGCAAATAATTTGATCAGACATCTGGGTGTTAGAAAGATCTTATGTCATAGGAGAAGGGCAGGGGCAGATTAACCAGTAAGCAAGGTACCCACAGGCTTACAGTAAGCAAGGTACACGGGCTTACTTGTGCTTGCTTACTAATTTCACCTGTTTTTCAGTTCTGCGTTATAGATCAGTAAGTAAACACAAGTAAACCTGTGCGTACCATGCTTATTGTGTAATCTATCCCTGGAGGAGGGTTATGGGAACAAGAGAAGGCTAAGTGACAATGTGATAATTATGTAGAGGGAATACACTGATTTGTCCCTGAAAGGAATGGTTAGCTTTAGGAACAAATGAGTTCCATGTATCCAGAGTTAAATAAATAAAAGGTAGGATGAGCATTCATCCAGAGTTAAAATTTTTCAGGTTAGGACATAAAAGATCCTTCCAACCACTTTAATTTTATGACATGACTTTTCTGTTATCACTCTTAAAGGATGAAATAAATTTAAAGGACAATTAGAATGAAAGAAAATTAACTTTGTTTTGAGAACTATTTGAGAGTTTTGGAATTTTCCTTTAGATAACAGAAAAATTAATTAATTTATCTATTCAATAAATGCTTACTGAGCACCTTCTATGTCTGACTCTGTGCTTGGTGCTATACATACAGTGTGGACAGAATAGACAGGTCCCTAACTTCTTGGAGATTTTGGTCTACAGGAGAAGATAGACTTTAAACCAATAAATGCTAAGATAAATAGACAATTATAAATGTTGACACATGTGGTGAAGGAATACAATAGGGTGCTCTAAAAGTGAGTAATGGAAACTAATTCCAGAAGGAAGAGTGGGGAAGGTCTCTCTGAGGAATGATACCCATACCGCATTCTGAATGACGAGTAAGAGTTACTGAAGTAAAAAAGGGAAGAACAATAAGAGAGAAAACTAAATCAGCAGATCAGAGAATTAAGTCCTGAATAGGGGACAACTGGGCAGCCTATGGAAATGAATGAAGGTCAGTGTGGCTGCACTGTGAGGAGGGTGTGGAGACACGAGGTGAAGTCCGAGACATAGTCAGGGACTTCTGCATGCAATACTTTATCAGCCATGTTAAGAATTTTGTATTTTATTCAAAGTGAATTGGGAAACCAATGAAGTGTGTAAAGTGGGGAAATAGTATGATCTGATTTTTCTTTCAAAAAGACCTCTCCTTGAAGGTAGGACAACACACAACACCGGGGAAGTCAGCACAACTGGACTAAACCAAAAGCTAAGAAGTTTCCTGAATACAACCAAACACTTAGAGGGACAGAGTAGCAGGGGCAGGGGTCTGGGGACCATGGTTTCAGGGGACATCTATGTCAATTGGCACAACAAAATTTATGAAGAAAATGTTCTCCATCCCATTTTGGTGAGTGGCATCTCGGGTCTTAAAAGCTAGCAAGTGGCCATCTAAGATACATCAATTGGTCCCAACCCACCTGGAGTAAAGGAAAATGAAGAATACAAAAGACAAGGAAAATGTTAGCCCAAGAGACAGAAAAGGCCACATAAACCAGAGACTCCATCAGCCTGAGACCAGAAGAACTAGATGGTGCCTGGCTACCACCAATGACCACCTTGACAGGGAACACAACAGAGAGTCCCTGACAAAGCAGGAGAAAAGCAGGGTGCAGAATTCAAATTCTAGTAAAAAGACCAGACTTCATGGTCTGACTGATACTGGAGGGACCCCAGAAGATATGGCCCCCAAACTCTCTGTTAGCCCAGAACTGAAACCATTCCCAAAGCCAACTCTTCAGACAAAGATTAGACTGGTCTATAAGACATAAAATGATATTCATGCAGAGAGTGCTTCTTAGCTCAAGTAGATACATGAGACTAAATGGGCAGCTCCTGTCCTGAGGCGAGATGAGAAGGCAAAAAGGGCCAGGAGCTGGTTGAATGGACACAGGAAATCAGGAGTGGACAGTAGGAGTGTGTTGTCACATTATAGGGAGAGCAGCTAGGGTCATATAACAATGCTATATAAATTTTTGTATGAGAAACTGATTTGAACTGTAAACTTCCACTTAAAGCACAATTTAAAAAAAAAAAAAAAAGACCTCTCTTGCTGCCGTATAATCAAGGGTTGGAGAAGGGAGAGTGGGATTAAAGAGATTAGTAAGCAAGTTACTAATGTAGTTAAAACATATTTTAGAGGACCTGGTGATGGGCTGGAGACTTGGTGGCACAGTGGTTAAGAGGTTGGCTGCTAACCAAAAGGTCAGCAGTTCAAATCCACCAGCCACTCCTTGGAAACCCTATGAGGCAGCTCTACTCTGTCTTATTGGGTCTCTATGAGTCAGAATTGACTTGACGGCAATTTTTTTTTTTTTTTTTTGTGTGTGTGTGTGTGTGTGTGTGTGTGTGTGTGTGTGTGATGGCCTGAAGTTACAGGTAAGAAAGAAGCAGATATCAAAGGTGGTTCAGGATTTCTAACTTGAGAAACTGGAGCTAGACTGGAAAAGGAGCCGACTTGGGAAGTCCAATGTTGATAATCATTGCTCTGATCCATTCCAAAGGAGCTCATCATCTTTTCAAATATAAAGGGAAACAGTCTAGTAAATCTTCTCTTATTACCATGGATTGATGGTGTTGTTGTTGCTAAGTGCCTTTGAGTTGGTTCTGACTCATAGCGGCTTATGTATAACAGAAGGAAACAGTACCTGGTCCTGCACCATCCTCACAATCGTTGCTACGTTTGAGCCCATTATTGCAACTACTGTGTCAATTCATCTCCTTCAGAGTCTTCCTCTTTTTCGCTGACTTTCTACTTTAGCAAGCATGATGTCCTTCTCCAGGGACTGGTCCCTCCTGATAACATGTCCAAAGTACATGAGATGAAGTCTATGGAGCATTCTGGCTGTATTTCTTCCAAGACAGGTTTGTTTGTTTTTCTGGAAGTCCACGGTATAGTCAATATTCTTTGCAACATCATAATTCAAAAGCATCAATTATTCTTTGGTCTTCCTTAGTTACTGTCTATCTTTCACATGCATATGAGGTGATTAAAAATACTATGGCTTGGGTCAGGCCCACGTTAGTCCCCAAAGTGACATCTTTGCTTTTTGACATTTTAAAGAGGTCTTTTGCAGAAGATTTGTCCAACGCAATATGTCATTTGATTTCTTCACTTTTGCTTCCATGGGCGTTGATTATGGATTCAAGTAAAATGAAATTCTTGACAACTTCAATATTTTTTCCTTTTGTCATGATGTTGCTTATTGGTCCAATTGTGAGGATTTTTGTTTTCTTTATGTTGAGGTGTAATCCATACTGACGGCTATGATCTTTGACCTTCATTAGTAAGTGCTTCAAGTCCTCTTTGCTTTCAGCAAACAAGGTTGTATCATCTGCATATCTCAGGTTGTTAATGAGTCTTCCTCCAATCATGATGCCATTTTCTTCTTCATATAGCCCAGTTTCTTGGATTATTTTCTCAGCATACAGATTGAATAAATACGGTAAAAGGATACAACCCTGATACATACTCTTCTGATTTTAAACCACACAGTATCCTCTTGTTCTGATGTAACAACTGTCTCTTGGTCTATGTACAGGTTCCACATGAGCGCAATTCCCATTCTTCACAATGTTATCCATAATTTGTTATGATCCACACAATTGAGTGCCTTTGCCTAGTCAATAAAACACAGGTAAACATCTTTCTGGTATTTGCTTTCAGCCAGGATCTATCTGACATCAGTAATGATATCCCTCATTCCACGTCCTCTTCTGAACCCAGCTTGAATTTCTGGCAGCCGCCGTCATTTTACTGCGGCAACTATTTTTGAATTATCTTCAGCAACATATTACTTTCATATGATATTATTTAATAATTTCTGCATTTTGTTGGATTACCTTTCTTTGGAGTAGGCACAAATATGGTTCTCTTCAAGTTGGTTGACCAGGTAGCTGTCTTTTAAATTTCTTGACATAGATAAGTGAGCGTTTCTAGTGTTGTATCCACTTGTTGAAACATCTCAATTAGTATTCTGTCAATTCCTGGAGCCTTGTTTTTTGCCAATGTCTTCAGTGCAGCTTGGACTTCTTCTTTCAATAGTATTAAGTTATGATCATATGCTACCTCCCGAAATGGTTGAACATTGACCAATTCTTTTTGGTACAGTGACTCTGTGTATTCCTTTTGATGCTTCCTGCATCATTTAGTATTTTTCCCATAGAATCCTTCAATATTGCAACTTGAGTCTTGACACTAGGGGGTATTTGTAAGTTCAGCTTTATATCCTGTGAACATCATATTTAGAGAGATTAGGTGGCATCATCCAATGCATCAAGAAACCCCACAACCCTCATCATATATCACTGTGCATGCTTGCTGTTTTCTTCGAGCTATGAGAGGGCAATACGGAACACTTCATTAAAGCAGTAGCATTTGACTTGGTTCATGAACTTTGGGTAAAATGGGGTGTGGGATGGGGAGGTCATCCCAGGCTATTCAGCAGCTAGCTTGCTGAGAGGAGAAAACTTAACAAGCCCTTGTTGAACATTTATGGTGAGTTCAACAAAGCTAAGTGAGAGATGTCTCAACCCTAGTGGGGCAATTGCCTAATGGTCTGGGGATTTCAATCCATGTCCAGCTGCACATTCGTGGTTATGAATGCAGATTGTTTAATGGCTGCTGACTCAGGACAGGAGGCTGTGACAGGTCTACTCGCCTTAAGCTTGTCAGCTAATTCTATTGCCCGCTGTGCAGTATGCTTTTCTTAATTTCATAGAAGTACCTTTATACTAAGTTATTAAACTCATTTATGGTGGTGTACAACCTTTCATCTGTTTGAAGAAGCAAAAGCATCAGCACACAATGTAAATTATGCCTACTGGCTCTTGGTTGGGGCTAGGCCTCAAACACAATTTACTTTGCAATGAAAATGGGTTTAGTTTTTGCAAGACCCAAATGTGGTAAACTATATATGCATTATTATGTTTCTCCTCTGGCTAATAGACACTAGTCTAATCCATATTGTAATCTATTTATTCATAGAACAACAAAAATGCTGACTCCAAGGACTAAGATATAAACAATTCTGGCTTGGTGAGCCTGGGATCACAACTTCTACTAGAGTTACATATCACTTGCTAAGGCATCCAAGGATAGGAATTCTGAGAAGTATATTCTAATTGGCAGCATTACAACACAGAAGCTTGAGCTTTGAAAAGAATATCTGACAAGTAGCTCCCAAAGTATGTAACACTTGGTCTTAACATTGTGTCTGGTCCTTACTCAGCTTTCAAGGAATATTTATTGAATAAATGGTTGAATGAATAAATATGTCTCCATGGATTTCCATCTACATTCTGCCATCTACCCAAGTTAATAAAGCAATGTGACAGGTTTCTCAAATGAAATTGATTTTATAGTTTATCAGAAACCTAATGTGAATCTCATTATTTTGACATTTAAAGCTAGGCTGCTTTAGGTTGGAACTGTTTACTGATACTGTGAAAAGAAAAGTATGTAACAATCACCTTCTCTTTTCAAAATGCTAGGGATTTCATTTATAGCTTAATCCATGCCCAAAGAAATCCAAGCAGGTCCAAATTCTGGTGCCCAGTTAATACAAATATTATTCAACTTTACATACCAACCACTAATGCCAAAGATGAAGAAATTGAGATTTTTACCAACTTCTGCAGTCTGAACTTGATCAAACATGCAATCAAGATGCATTGATAATCACTAGTGATTGGAATGAGAAAACTGGAAACAAAGAAGGGCCAGTAGTTGGAAAATACGGCCTTGGTGATAAAAATGACAGCAGAGATCGCATAATAAAATTTTGCAAGACCAACGACCTATTCGTTGGAAACACTTTCTTTCGAAAACATAAATGGCGACTATACACGTGGACCTCATTAGATGGAATACAAAGGAATCAAATCGACTACATCTGTAGAAGGAGACAATGGAGAAGCTCAAAATCATCAGTCAGAACAAAGTCAGGGGCCGACTGTTGAACAGATCATCAATTGCTCATATTCAAGTTCAAGTTGAAGCTGAAGAAAATTAAAACAAGCCCACAAGGGCCAAAGTACAATGTTGAGTATATCCCACATGAATTTAGAGAACATTTCAAGCATAAATTTGACACACTGAACACGAATGAAGACTGGACGAGCTGTGAGATAACATCAAGGATATCATACATGAAGAAAGCAAAAGGTCATTAAAAAGACAGGAAAGAAAAAAAGACCAAAATGGATGTTAGAAGAGACTCTGAAACTTGCTCTTGAAAGTAGAGTAGCTAAAATGAATGGAAGAAATGATGACGTAAAAGGGCTGAATAGAAAATTTCAAAGGGCAGCTCAAGAAGACTAAGTATTATAATGAAAGGTGCAAAGACCTGGAGTTAGAAAATGAAAAGGGAAGAGCACGCTCGGCATTTCTCAAGATCAAAGAACTGAAGAAAAAATTCAATATTGCAGTATTGAAGGATTTTATGGGCAATGGATCCACACTCAATGGCCACAGAAGAAGCAGTCAAGAAATCGAACAATGTATTGCATTGAGCAAATCTGCCACAAAAGACCTCTTTAAAGCGTTAAAAAGCAAAGATGTCACTTTGGGAACAAAGGTGCGCATGACCCAAGCCATGGTATTTTCAATCACCTCATATGCATGCGAAAGCTGGACAATGAATAAGGAAGACAAAAGAAGAATTGATGCCTTTGAATTATGGTGTTGGTGAAGAATATTGAATATATCATGGACTGCCAGAAGAATGAACAAATCTGTCTTGGAAGAAGTACGCCAGAAATGCTCCTTAGAAGCAAGGATGGTGAGACTTTGTCTCACGGACTTTGGACATATTATTAGGAGGGACTAGTCCCTGGAGAAGAACATGTTTGGTAAAGTAGAGGGTCAGCCAGAAAAGGGGAAGACCCTCAAGGAAATGGGTTGATACAGTGGCTGCAACAATGGGCTCAAACTTAGCAATGATTGTGAGGATGGTGCAGGACCTGGCAGTGTTTCATTCTGTTGTACATAGGGTCACTATGAGTTCAAACAGACTCAACAGCACCTAACAACAATCTCCAGCATGCATGAAAAATTTAATACTAAAAAATGTAGCATTTTTGGTATGGGCATAAAAATTAACACAGTAATAAAAAAAGCAAAAGTAAGCAAAGCAAACAAGCATGCGAAAAGCCAAGATGATATACAAGGAAATTTGAACTGACAAACATTACCTTAGAAAAACGCATGTATTGACAACTGCCTCTGGGGGATCCCCCTTTTTTCTCAAGCTATAGGGGAATTTTGGGAGTCCCTGAGAGTCTCAATGGTTAAGAACTTGACACTAACTGAAAAGCTGACTGTACATACTAACCCAGAGATGCCTGGAGGAAAGGCCCAGAGATCTGCTTCCAAAAGGTCACAGCCTGAAAACCCTACTGAGTGCAGTTCTTCTCTGAAACACTTTGGGTCACCCTGAGTTGGAATCGATTCAGTGACAACTAGTCATGTAGTGGTAAGGGAATATGATAAGAAACGAATTGAAAGCCATTACTTCAATACTTTTCACAACAGTAAAAGCAGAGAAACAGTGGTCAACATAGTCTAGAAACAGGTACTACTCTTCCCTAATCTTCCCTCTCACTCTGGATTACTGCTTGCTTATCTCTTACTTCCCCGTTCTTTCTGCTCCTTGCTCTGTTTCTTTTTACAATTCTCATTGTCTCTCTGTTACTCTCTTCCTTTGTTACCTTAGAGTCATGTTCTCCCTTCAATTGCCTTGGAAATAAAAAATGCATACAAAGCCTTTGCGAAGTGTTTCTTCTTCTTCTTCTGTGTGTTCTCATTGAAAAACACTTTTTTTGTGGCTACATTTAATCCAGGCTATTTTGGATTCCAGGGTACTGGTACAACCCTCCCTCTGAGGAGCCTGTAGCCACCCAGCTCATGGTGGTTAAATATATTCCTGGATGAGAGAGAATACAGCTTGAAAAATCAGGTTTTCTTTGCTTTGCCATTTAATGTTAAGTATTCTTGATGGATGTTCTGAACCTATTTCTCTGACTCTTGCCTAGATTCTGACCCTGTTGTCTCAGCTATTTGCACAAGCTCTGGACTGCAGATCTGGACTCCAGATCTCTTTTTTTTTATGCTGACTTTCTATACTTATCTGTTACTTCAAGCACTGACTGTACATTTGGCCTTTGGCTATATTGCTGGTTTCCAGAGGCACAAATGGAATTGAGAGCACATGATATAATGGAAAGCAAAACAAAACAACGTCGGACCCCAGTCAAAAGAACGTGTGTTTGAATACTATCTTTCCATTTATTAATTTCATGGTATAGGGAAGTCACTTACTTAACTTCTCTAACACTTAGGTTCCTCAACTCTGCAATAGTACTGGTAATAACTACTGGACTCCTTTTTTTTTGGAGGGATCATCTAGTTTCTGATTTCATACCAGAAAAGCTTACTTTCTACCACTCTAATTATTGTTCTTTCACAAGAAGTCAGATTACTATCTGAATGGCCAGATTCTAGGACAATGGTTGGGCCATATTTAGGTATGTGTGGGGTCACTTTTAACAGGTGACATAGGTGCATGTGGCTCTCTCTCTGCTGTTTTTTCTTCCTTTCCTGCACTCTCCCTGCTCTTGTACCAGGAGTCCTACAGTCGGGCAATCTTTCCTCCTATGTATGTTGTGTAATATGCCCACCCTTTGGCTTGGTAAGTGGTTGGTATCTGGTGGGAAGATGAAGCCACTGGGCCCTACTTTGACTTGGACCCAAGTAATAAGCTCTAACTTAGTTCTGACATGAACTCTGTATTGGGCTACCGAACACTAGGCCAGCTAATACTAATGCGGTATTTTATTTCCCATTGTTCTTGTGTTTTTGGTGTATGGCTTCCTCTGGGACCTCAACCTTCTCCATTAAAATCTTGTTGCATGCCGTTGTCAATTTTGATTCATAGCAACCCTATGTGACAGAGTAGAACTGCCCCATAGGGCTTTCTAGGCTGTAATCTTTATGGAACAGATTGCCAGGTCTTTCTCCCACAGAACTGTTGGGTGGATTCGAACCGATAACCCTTTCATTAGTAGCCAAGTGCTTAACTGTTGCACCACCAGGGCTCTTTCTTAAAGTCTTACAGAAAGCTATATATAGGAAATAAAAAAGAATGAGTTTCTATCCTAAAGCCATACTAGAGACTCAAACCTCACCTTAATCCTTAATATCTTTGAACAAGTTTTTGTGAAGATTTAGAGAGGCCATATAGGCAAGAGCCCCTGGTATGGCCCTTAATAGATGTATCATAAATTCTAGTGTCCCTCTCTAGAAATTAACCTTGCAGACTACAGCCTTGCTGCTCAAAGGGCAGTCTGTGTACCAGCAGTGTCGGCATTGCCTAGAGCTTACACACTTGTAAGAAACCCTGGATTATACCGCAGAACTATGAAATCAGAATCAGCATTTTAACAAGATCCCCATGTAATTACTACGCACATAACAAATTGAGAAGCATTGCATAAACAATCCAGGTTCCTTATCTTGTCCTTTCCCCTTTGCATCCTGTTCTGCCCCAACATCCCTCTGCCTCTGGCTCTGACTCCCCACTAGGACCGAGGAGCATACTGTTGCAAATGGCATGCTTTCCAAGTTAGCTCAGATGCTTATATTGAGCAATTTTGAAGAAAATCCTGTAGTTGTGAGGTTATCTTTTCCTAAAGGAAATGTGAGCTAGCATATGTTGAGGAGACCAGTGGGGAGAAAGTATGGGGATATAGAGAAGGAGAGCTCGTCTGATTGTGGTTTGAGACAGGTGTGGAGACAAATCCTGGAGTAGAGAGGGCTTGCCTTTTTAATGAGCGAGCTAGTGATGGATGCCTCTCCAGAGGATTCTTTGCTTCCAAGAGGGGAAAAAAGTATAAATGAATTTATAGATTATTCTCTCTACTCCATAGAAATGTGTATGTAAGCTCTGAAGGAGAGAAGCTCTATTAAAGTTCCTTGTGAGCTGGGCTAGACTCTGAGTGAGTGGGGTTATGGATTTTTCACTTCTACCTTCTTATTAATATTCATTAGACTTTGACTTCATCGAATCAATGGTGGTTTATTTTAAAATTCCCAAATATTTCACCTGCACCTTCCTGTTGTTTATTTATTTTTATTTTTCTGTTTCTTCCCTTTTCAGATTTTTCCTTTATTTTGTACTGAGTTGCCATAATGGGCTACTCTAAGAAACTTGCCTAAATATTGCACATCATGATGTGACGACTATTGACTAGAAAGAGATCAGTGATTACCAAGGGCTGGGGGAAAGAGGATGGTTACAAAGGGGCATGAAAGAATTTTGTAGGGGGGTGATGAAACTGCTGTAGATCTAGATTATAGTGGTGGTTACCTGACTCTATGTATTTGTTAAACTGCACATTAATAAGGATAAATTTTGAAGTATATACGTAAATTATAAAACCAAAAACCAAACCCACTGACGTCGAGTCGATTCTGACTCATAATGACCCTATAGGATACAGTAGAACTGCCCCACAGGGTTTCCAAGGCTGTAATCTTTGCAGAAACAGACTGTCACATCTTTCTCCCTTGGAGTGGCTGGTGGGTTTAAACTGCCAAGCTTTCGGGTTAGCAGCCGAGTGCTTAACCACTGCGCCACCTGGGCTCCTTATGTAAATTATACCTTAATTAAAAAAAAAAATGAGGTAGGGGAGTTCCAATCCAAAACAATTAAAACAGCTACACTGAGTTCCAAAGTGCTGAAGGTTGGGGTGGTGGTGGTAGTGGTGGGGACGTATGTTCTTACTTATGAGAGGCAGCATGCTGTATTGGTTTAAGAGTATGGCCTCCAGAGCCAGAGGGGCCAAATTTATCCTTTAAGTTATGAAATTCTCTGCTGCCTCAGTTTCCTAATCTTCCCAATGGATGTAGCAGCAGCACCTACTTCATGGGTTGTTGTTAGGATTAAACAATAAGAACAAGAGTTCTTGTAACAACTGCAACAACACAGAAGAATGGGCACTGAAAATGTAAGGCCTTGCAATGGGAGAAAGTCTCCCCTCAGCTCATGTTTGGTGAGGTCATCCTTGTCTCTGCTTGAAAAATTGTCTTCATCACACAACCCCCACACGTAACTCTGTCCAACCTGCCGTATCAGGTAGCTGCTGCTGAGTAAACGCTCCGGAATAAACCTCACAGAGAGAATAAATCACCTCTTATGCCATGTTCCCTCCAGGTGAGGACTGAGGTCATTGCAAGAGGCATAACAAATAGTTGACCTAATGTACCAAACTAATAGATTCTATAAGGAAAACTAAATGGAAAATTTTTCTTGAGTGCTAGGCACCTCTGTCTGAAGAGACAGTGGAGCCAGTGTTATTATAGATGTGGTTGAATCAATAATACTTTTTCCATTCATTTCTTTTTCATTTCACAAAAATGCCCATTTTAACTAGCAAAGAGGTAAGGAGATATTATCAAGGGCAATTTTTCATGCTCATGTGGATTATATTCTGGGACACATCGCTCTTCTAAATAACACTGTTTCTGTTTTTTTTTTTTTTTCTCTCTCTCAAAAATGTATTCCATTCTCTTCCAGCAGCGTGAATTCATCTGGAAATCTATAACAATCAATTAAGTAAATGAGAAAATAAAATGCTTGTAATTATGATAATCAAGCTATATGAAACCCACCCTCTTAGGTCTAATACCCTGCATCTTCAAGCAATATATTAATTAAGCTGTGGGTAATTGTTACAATTAGGATCATGCTTTTATAATTTTTAAAAATCACTCTGAGAGAAAAAGGAAATATTTTTAAAATACTGCATATGCAGCTGTCAGTTTTTAAAGCAATTCATTATCATGGCTACATTGTCTTTTCCCTGGCTGCTTTATTAATGCAATCCCTCATTTACAACTGGAGAAATTTGTATGTAGCACATTTATAGGCCTTTCTCTGTTTCTCTAGGTCGGAGGTTGGTAAACTTTTTCTGTAAAGGGCCAGATAATAAATATTTCAGGCTTTGCAGACCAAGTCGTAAAACTGAAGATATAGGAAAGTACTTATATAACAAAATAGAAAACGTTTCCACAGATTTTTTAATTGATGGAATTCAAAGTATAATCAAATAAAAATTGAGTACAATTTTTTTTTGCAATGCAGGTCTACTAATGAGAAGAATGACATTCTTTTTTGGGGGGCCGGAAAGGGGATAACGTTTTGCTTAGTTGGGGTTTAATATTAATGTTCCCTGTCATCATATCATTGTGAAAACCATTCTTAGCTTGTGGGAGGTGGGCTGGATGTGGTTCTCAGACTGTAGTTTAATAATCCCTGCTCTAGATCAGTGTTCTCACATTTTAGTGTGCATGGAACAATCTAGAGGGCTTGTTAAAATAGATTGTACCCCAAGTTTCTGGTGAGGATCAAGAATTTGCACTTCTGACACGTTCCCAGATGACTCTGAAGCTCCTGTTTGGGGACCATGCTTTTAGAACACTGCCCTTGTTGCTGGTCATTTTAAAAGGTCACATTGAATAAGAATCTATATATTTTATGGTTTCATGATTTACCCGTATGTCCGAGCTTACCTGATACACTTTATCTTTTTGAACTCCAAGGTACAAGGGTGGTAAATTCCAAGTTAAATTTTCATTAAGAAGTGAAGACCTATCTAGCTAGCACAGGGTTGAGAATACAGAGGCGCTTTTGTCTCTTAAATAGCTATTAGTCTCTTGCTTAAGAAGACAGGAATTAGCACCTACTTGTCTGCCATAAAGTATGTCTGAATAGCATTTTTCCAATCCAGTAGCACTTTTAAAATAGTATGCACTATTCCAAAGGATATATGTGGGTGAAACATAAGAATAGCAGTTTTGTCTTAGATTAAAAAAACAAACAAACAAACAAAAAAAACTTGTTGCCGTCCAATTGATTCCAACTCATCGCGACTCTGTAGGACAGAGTAGAACTGCCCCATAAGGTTTCCAAGGCTGTAAATCTTTACGGAAGCAGACTGCCACATCATTCTCCCGTGGAGTGGCTGGTGGGTTCCAACCTCTAGCCTTCTGATTAGCAGCTGAGCTCATGGCGACCCTGTGTGTTAAAGAGTAGAACTGTGCTCCATAGGGTTTTCTTGGCTGTAATCTTTACAGAAGCAGATCGCCAGGGATTTCTTTCGCGGTGCTGCTGGGTGGGTTAGAACTGCCAATCTTTAAATTAGCATTGGAGTGAAATTTATTTGTGCCACCCAGGGACATTTTGAATTCAACCCAGGGGCTAGTTAAAACACCTGAATCTGCAGAGTGTCAAGTGAGATACTTAAATTTCCTAAATCCTGGAGTTGTCCATGGTCTACTAGACCAAATAGTCTCTAAATTGACTGTTAAGCTGCTTTGGGCTCTTGCTGACAAGCTCTGACTGGTTTGAACTATTACCTACATTGAGGCTGTGAGAAGGTTAATGATAAACGGCAGGGCATCAGCTTATTTTAATGCTCACATCTTACCGAAGAGATTCTTTCATAAAGAAGTAAAGTGGAAAATATGTTCTCCTTCTGTTTATTTGTCCCAATGGTTTAAAAAAAATCAGCTTAATGGAACCATAATCCTCCTCGTGACAGATGGGCCTATACATTAGCCTCGTGCTTTCAATTAACAGTTTACATTTCAACAGTAAGGTGAAGAAACTGAATGTAGAGACATATTCAGCGTCTATTTGCCATTTTTCAGTTTTATAACATTGATACAAAAAAATAGTATTCTGGTGAGCAGCTTAATTGGCAACCCATGTAACCCTAAATAGTACTACAAATCTGGAGAGTGCAGTTGTACAGACAATTACTTTTGGTGAAACAGTATGTACAATTTTGACAAATAAATACATAAATACAATCATCCATACATAATGATATACCTAAATGTCAATTATCATCAAGTGCTTCTAGTAAATTACTTCTTTCATTCACAAGTTACTCTTTTGCTTATAAAAACTGTCTTCACCTTTACAGAAGAAATGACATTATCAATTCCCCCACTAAACCCACATATTAGGAAAGGTAGAAAATGAATCCCAGACATTGTATGTAAATATTCTACTGTCTTTTGATAGAAGAAATTTGATTGAAAAACTCCTTCCTTGGATTCTCTGAAAAGTTTATTTTTCCCCATCATAGCGCACAAAGGGGTTTTGTTCTTCCGAATTTAATTGAAATCAAAAGTGATTTTCCAATTCTGGTTATTTAAAAATACAATGCTATATATTGAAACTGGCATTTGCTCCAACATAAGAAGACACAAAGCTGTGCACACCAGGCTACTGAAGATAACACCTTAAAAAATATATCAATAAAGAAAGAAACTTGAAGAATATAGACACTGATTATTGATACCTATTGTTATCCAGTGCATAATGAACAAAGGGGGACAGTCAGAAAGTTGTTGTCAAAATTGTCTGAATGACTCCTGGTAGAATACTGTCTAAAACATTATTTTATGGCATGGAAATGATAAGAAATCCACAAAATGGCTTAACAAATAATTGAAACCATAATTTGGCCAGTATCATAAAGTTAACAAAAGTAGAAAACAGAGCTATTTCTTGATCATTTGACTTAACCATTTCCTGGAACATTCAAAAAACGAAGGGCAAACATGCTTAAGGCTATTGAAACACTGGACAAATGGCCTTGCCTCACCAAGCTCCATGCAGAAGAAAATGATACATAGCAAGCAGATTCTAACTATGCATACAGCTGGGAAGAAGAAGAAAAAAAAGCCCTTAAAATATATACACGTGGTCTCTGATGAATATTTACATATTTGTCGCATGGGCACTACAGTCTTAAAAAAGTCAGGAAATAGTCCCTTAAGACATATGCTTCTCTGATTTTTGCTCCTTTTTAAGACTAGGGCTCTCTTCATAATGTATATGCACATATATATGTAAAACAATTCATAGATGTACATATATGATGTTTACACTGTGCAATTCCTTGATACTAAGGTGGCCCAACTGAGCATGATGTGGATGCAAGACAAGGGTATGAGACAGAGACTTGATTCTACCGCAGGACTGAAAGGTGAACCATATACAACGTCATGGGACTTTCCCAATGATTGGAACTCAACAGCAGTTGAGGCTACAGGGCTGGAGGGTGGCTTACCTTATGTAGGTCCATCTCTCCCAGGCTACCTAATGCTGTTCTGGAATCTAAACCAGCAACCCCACTGATCCTAAGATAAAGATGTATTGAGGGAAGAGAAGTTCTGTTTCATATTGGGTTCTTTTGGTTGAGGATGAGAGATGGAATGTTTTCAAGAAATAGACCATGAGTACCATTTGTTGGTTTTGTCTATATATTTTCTATTAATTTTTCCAGGAGTTTCCAGGGGTCAAGTTAACAAAAATTAAGGTGTACTCTCCTTCAGTTGTGGGGTTTTCTTCGAATGAAAACAAATAGGAGTTTTCTAATGGATAGTAGAAGATCTGCTGTTTGCTGAGTGTCTATTCTTCTTCTGCTAGAGGTGGACTAGCCCTACTTGTTCTCAAAGCTGTTAGAGGGGATTCAGGTCAAATGTTTCCTGATATCTAGGTTGGTGAGATGCATCTTGCAAAGCAAGTGTTTCAGTTACTAGAATATACCCTCAGCCAGAGGCTCCCCCACAAAGAAAGGCAGCTGCCTTCACGTTCAGCACCCTGGGATACCAAAGCAATACACTCAAGTAATAACTTATTCATTGAAATCAGAAGAAATGATAGAGAGATTGAAGCTTCCCCACAAACCTAACTTACACCCAAGGAAAATTCAAAGCTTTATAAGGATCAGGGCCACTGATGGTTCCCAGCTGATCTTTATTTTGGCAGATTTTATATTAAGATCATGTTACTACTACTGATAGCCATTATTGTTATTATGTAATTATTTTAGCATTTAGTGTAATGCATGACACATTGTATTAGGTAGCACCTTTTAAACTAATGATCTCAAAATACTTAGCAAATGCAATTTGCTCTCACAGCCCCTGGGAGGTAGGTGGTTTTGTTTGTTTGTTTACAGTCATTTTATAAATGAGCATATTGAAGAACAGCAAGGTTAAGATGCCTGCTCACTTGACCCAATAAGTATGATGGCAAGAATAGGACCCGACCCCAAGCTTCCCCACCTTCTTGCCTGTGAACCTCAATCACAGTGCCACAAGAACACCTCATAACAGCATTGCTGCTAAAGGTACTTGGATGTTTCAGATGTTAAAGAGTATTACTGCAGGAGCCGATTAAAAGTAAGCAAGGCACACACAGGCTAAATTGTGTTCACTTACTAATCTGTAGTGCACAATTTCACATGGGTTTCCACCACATCCTTGATGTGGCACAAGTAAGCCTGTGGGTACCTTGCTTATTGGGTAATCCATCCCCGTTATTACATCTATCAATTGCAGGGCCAAACCTTTCAGTAAAATTGGTACCCAATAACGATGTTCTCCCTCGCTTTGCAAATGTATGTGAGGGGCATCTTATACTATTGCTAAGCTTATGTTAATTATAATGCATACATGAATTTGTATTTCTTAGTGTGAGTTATTCTTCTGGCCTCCTATCAACTTGTTTTCTGCACATGGAGACATGTGTCTACATGATCCAGAAACTGTGAAATGCATTTAGCACACTGTATGGAGGGAAACTGGTGAGATTACACTTGGCAAGTCTCCCTGGAGGCACCATGTAACGTTTTTTTCTGAAAGAGCCAAAAAAAACCCTCTTGTTTACTTTGTTAAGTAGCATTTTACATACATTTCACCTGCTGACCAGGTTTATTCCTTGGCAGAGCAAGCAGAGTTATCTCCCAAACATAAAGAATATTTGATTCTCAGGTTTAAATTTCCATCTATTTAACTGCAGCCTCCCCACCAGTACTAAGTTCATTTCTTGGTGGAGGTGCTAATACTGCATGTATTACATGGAAGTATATGTAAAAATGCAATGTGACAATAACACACACAATATTAATAATCACATCCAGTGTGTCTTCCTGACTATGCGTCGTTTCTGAATATTTTAAAGTTATTTACTTTTTTGTTTTTGCAGAAATGACATGAAGACAATACTGTGAGTTTCAGTTTCTCAAACCCAGATTTTTATCTTAGATGCACACAGTACCTGATTATGTAAATCCTAAGAGTTGTTTGGAACTTGCTTTTTGAGATAAATGGCAATGCTGTAGGACCTGAGAATGATTCCTGGCCCTTCTAGCTCACGTGTTGTTTCTATGACCAGAGCCTAACATTTGTAAATTGCTACTCAAAGAAAGGTACTAAGAACGGGAAGAAAAAACTTTTTACAAAACCCCTTCTCTGGTTCATGTCCCCTGGTGACACCTGTAAAACACCAATATCTTAGGCCCCATTTCTTAAAAAAGAAAAGAAACGTATTTACATTGGTAAAAATCCTAACATCTGAGATGTTTCTTGCTTGACATGTCATTCCAGATTCTGTGCATTTCTTCTGGAGAGATCTGATGCACGGTGATAACTCGGCGATATCTACACAAACTATAGGCCATTTTCCAGTGATTGAAGCCACTGTTCTGGAAAGGATGTATGCCCAGCTTTCGAAGACACAATCCCACATATACATCTTCAAGGTGAAGCAGCCGTGTGTGGAGTGAGGTCTTGTAAATAAGTTCAGCCACATCAGCTGAAAAGATGTAGCCAGTCCCCGAACAGAATGGTGGGTAGTTACTGTCAGGGTACAAATCCCTGGGCATATACCACTTACTACGGACGTCCCGGATTGGCCCTCCATTGATGACATAGCCAGTAAAATATCTTCTCCTTGGCTTGGTGGTGGGCTTCAGGAGTTTATAAATAAGGTTGTCCATGTTTACAAAAATGTCACTGTCTGTTTTCATGATGTACTTGGCTTTTGAACAAAAAGTGGCCACCCATCTCATCCCCATTAATGTTTTGAGGGTAAGGTTATGATAGGAGTCAATGAAGTCCTCCACGATAATGTCATGAAAGATTTGACTCTCTTGTTCTACCATCTGATTCAGAACAGGATCAGCATCCTTGCCCAGGAGGAAGAGAGTGGCTATCTTGATCCCTTTAAAGTTGTTCTCATCTCCCCACGTCTCTCGGATTGCCTGCCTGGCATCGAACTCCTTGTGGGTAGTGCTGATGAGGATAACAAGGAAAGGAATGTTTTTCTCACATTTGTTGGGCTCATTTATAAGAAATTCAAAAGAATGTGGGTTTATAGGTCGAGTTCTTATGTTGCCGAAGGTGAAGTTTTTTCTGGCAACTGTTAGGTGGCTGAATGGCTTGGAGCCAGTGTAGGAAGAAGTAGGACGAGTTACACTCAAGTACCAAAGAGCGCTGGCCCAGCACACAACTGTCAAAACATATAAACAGGAGACCTTTGAAGCCATTGTCTTGAGAGCACGTCTATTCCAAATAATGAATAATATGCCTTCTTGGCACTAGCTTCTTTTCACCTTGCAAAGGCAGCATATTACTAAGAAATCTTAAAGTTCGAAAGAGAAGCGTGAGTGTGGGATTGTTCATGGGTCTCAGTGGCAGTCTTGCATTTCAGTCTATGTTCTTGAATCTTAAATTCAATCTATGTTCTTCCAAACCTGGTGGAAGCTTCCATGCTTCATAAACCATCCTCTTAACTCTGCAAAATGAAGAAAGCACAGTTGTTCAGATTTAGTCATTTTACATCTTCAATAAACATAATAAAAGTATAAGAATTACCCATGATGATGGAAATAAAGGATAATCATTAATTTCCATCACTACTGAGGCCTTTCTGACATCCATCCCCACTTCTCTCTCCTTGATAGAAGTTGTTTATGTATATTCATATCCAAACTAACAAATACATAGATTATACACTCTAGATGAGTATGAAGTAAACTGAACATTAGTAATTTTAAAAAGTATATAATGTCATCCTCTTCCCAGTGGGCTTCTTTGTAGTTAAATAGTTTCTAACACTAAAATCTTCTGTCAGTCAGGGAAGTCCACACATGGCCTCAAAGATTTTTTTTCCATTTTTCCAAGACTGAGTTTTTGTTTCCTTGACACTGATTGAGGGAATCAATTCTGAACATCTGTTTGCTTTCTCTAACCCTGTATTTGAAAATGTGTCAATCATGGCCGGAAAATCTGTGCTAATACTTGTGTTCCTTGTGGTTCTGACTCAGATGTAACTCTCAACTTTTACTCATTTTCCCCTCGTTTTGGCTCTCATGACACTTAGTTTCTAATTCTCAGTTTTCTACAAGGTCTCATATGGAGAATATTCTCATCCTTCCACTCCTGCCCAGAAACCATCACCCAAGTGTCCTTTCTGACAGCCGGCATCATTCATTTTGAAGTTGATCTGAATGGTACTGCTTTTCACAGTTTTCAACAATTCACCCACATATTCCATTGGCAAAATAACCCTGGCCCCTTTTAAATCTTTTTACTTAGTTACACTTGCCTATAAGTATATCAAGAGTATAATGAGGGAAACTATTGGGCTTCGGGGCCACAAATTCAATGAAGATGTGACAGAGCACTTTAATTGGTGTTCAAATTAAAAAGTTGTCCTCAGGAGCTCTAAGCCTTTCTAGAACTTCAGCTGCTATCATTCCAGTTAAAAATATATGCCAGGATACAAAGTCCAATCATGCAAAAAACTGTCTCTTCCTTCCTAGTTAGAACAGAATGTGGTAGTCCTGGAAGACAGAGATAGCACATAATGGATGTATGTCAACAAAGTCGGCTTCAAAGAAATCTATGCTCTTAAATGTATGGACGGTTAGAAAGAATATAACTGGGGTTATAGATTGAAAATCCTGCTTCTAAGCACAATAGTCATAATGAAATGAAAAGACCTGATGGGCAACAGCAGAGACAATACACATCCTCTTGTCTAATCCAAAAGTTGACCATGAATATATGATCCATATGAGACCAGCAATAAGTCAGTGTGGTTACGGTTCTAACTAAATGAATATTAGAACGGCTTCAAGTAGCATAACTCTAGGCATAGTCAGGCTTTCATCCAACCCATAATAAGTATTCTCTAAATACAGGCTTCAGTATCCTTGACCTCCTGGAAGAAATTTCCGCTCTAAAGCTGCACTGATGCTGATAAAGAGAGGATGTGATATACGGCAAGCTTTGAAACTTCAAACAGCAAGCAAGAGGAAGTGAGAGAAACTAGTAGTGGAGAGTTTAGAAAAGGGCTTCTCGGCTTGGGATACACAGATATTGATGCCATCTCAATTCCAAAGGGATGTTAGTGAGGCCCAAGATGGTACTAGAAACCAAACTTTCTCCGCCATTGTTGTAGCCTACGTGACTGGTTCTTATAAAAAACAAACCAGTAAGGGTTGAATCAATTCCAACTTGTGGTGACTCCATGTGTTTCAGAGTAAAATTGCACTCCACAGGGTGTTAAGTGGCTGTGACCTTTTGGAAGCAAATCGCCAGGCCTTTCTTCTAAGATGCCTCTGGGTGGATTTGAACCAGCAACCTTTCAGTTAGTAGTAGCCAAGTGCTTAACTGTTTGAGCCAACTCCCTGATTCTTATCAGCCTTCTTTATCATTGTATTTCCCTTGTCCTCTTGCACACTTTCCTGCCAAATTTTGAGTGACCTATCACTAGGATGTCAGGGGACTCCTAAAGAGCCTCATCTGGAAGAGGCTCCTGCCCATTTTGACTGTGTCCTTCTGGAGCCACAAGTCAGGTTATTAGTGGAGGATTTATCCACTTAATGTTTGGTTCTCCTTTTTATTGTTTCAATCCTGTTCCTGCTGAGTTACTTTCACAAGCTATTATCCTCTACTTCAATAACCAAGCCTTCATTTAACCCTTGAATTTATTCATTTGTTAATTCACTTATTAATCGATCAATTAATCAAACATTTATTGAATGTCAAGTGTGTGCCAGATATAGAAAAAACAGAAATAGAGTCCATACACCTGTCTTAAGGAAGTTATAATCTAGGAGGAAAGACTTCAAGTAAATGATGAAAACAGTGAGATAAAAGTGTTCATCACAAGGCTATTGGCATAGCAGAGGTGGGGTGGGGAACAGAGTGTGGGAGAACTGGGTACAGCTGTGCATGTTGTGTACAGAACAACTCCAGAGGGCATCATGTACATAAACTGCAATGTGAATTCTGCTTCTCTACCCCATGCTAGAGTCAAATGATGCAGTAGCCCTGGGGAGGATACCATGGACAATATAGAAAAGGTGATCTAAGCTGAATCTTAAAGGACAGCTAGAAATTATCTGGATGGGGGTGGGCATTCTAGGCAGAGGAACAGAATATGCAAAGGCATGGAACGAGAGAGAGCAAGATGTGCACCAGGACTGCAAATAGTTGAGTAAAGGGAGAGGGCAGGGTGATGGAGAGGAGGATAGGGATGATAAGAGGAGTTGCTGTAGAGACAGGGAGGGTCAGATGGTGAGTCACGCTCAGAAGCCATTCTGAGCTGAGTAGCCAGTCACCTATCTGTGCAATCTAAAGGGCATAAGGGAAGAGGTTACCTTCCCCAAATCCCAGACACTGATTTTGGTAGCAGTTCACTCTTCCATGCTAAATATTTTTTTCCTCCCTTAGTGCTATACCTAAGAAGAGTGAGCATCTGTTTTATCAGATACCTTTCTGTGTGATTTTCTGTAGCTAAAAGTAGAAGACATACAAAAGAAATAGGGGAGTACATGAAAAAAGTTTATGTATTTATAAACAGTTTTTCACAGAAGAACGATAATTCTTCTCTGGACAACTAATAAGCATAATACTTCCTACTATTTTAGCTCTTATTTAAAAATATGTGTTCTATACCATGCACTGTGTTATGTCCTATATTCCATGCCATGCATTTTGTAGAGCTTCATTTCTTACAGTGTTACAAGAGAGATATTATTTCCTCCATTTTACAAAATGGAAACTCGGAGGTAATAAGTTGCTTGTTCGAGGCTACACAGCTAGTGAGTGACTAGGTAAATATTCAAACCTCCAAGCCTCTAGTGCTTTCCAAAGCCTGTTAGGACAATAAGCATAATCTTGGGTGGGAAATTTGCTCAGGGTGGCAGAAAGCATCTTAGGCTGCCATGCTCCTAGTGATCTTTACATTTATTTTTTAGATGTGTGTCCACTGCTTGGACTTTGTAGTTCATTTGGGTTTGCTACGTACTGTACTACACTAATTCTGTTGGGATGCTGGATCATTAAAAATTGATGATTTGCAAAGGACACATTAAAGCTGGAAGATGCTGTAGGGAGCTGCAACCACTGAAAAGTTGAGAATATTTTGCAGGTTCCTTTCTCCGAAAGCACGCAAAACACGCTCACACACACTGAGAGAATCACTATTTCTGTTGACCTTTTTCTTCTGATTTGAGAAGAAATGGAGGCACTGTATTACATCTCGGTCAATACTAAGTGCAAATTATCACCAATAAAAAACAGAGGCTTTGAAATGTGAAAAGGAACCAGTATAAAATCCAAAGAGTGGCCAAGGATAATGCAGACCTGCTGCAAAGGAATCCCCCCAAAATGGCCTTTTTGCTTACAACAGAACTTAGATTTCTCAGGTGGCCAAATAAGTACAAAATTATGCCTCTCTGCTAGAAAGAGTAATATAACTAAAGAGAAGACAGAGTTGCATGAGGTATTCAACTATAAAGCTCAAGTTCACCTACATTGGATGGTATAGTTGGTAATGGGCAAGAACATCCATGTTTTACTCTTTGCGTAATGCTAACTTGCTATGTGGCTTTTCTGTGCCTTACCAGAAAAAAACAAAAAACCCGTTGCCATAGAGTCAATTCCGACTCATAGCAACCCTACAGGACAGAGCAGAACTGCCCCCATAGGGTTTCCAAGGAGCAGCTGGTGGATTCAAACTGCCGACCTTTTAGTTAGCAGCCTGAACTCTTAACCACCGCACCACCAGGTCTCCTTCTGTGCCTTGGTAAACTTAAATATGTTATAGAGGCAAAAATAGCATCCAGCTCATGGCAACTCCATGCGCAATGGAACAAAGCCTGGTCCTGTGTCATCCCCATGATCGGTTGCCTATCAGACCATTGTGACCCATCGGGTTTTCATTTGCTGATTTTTGGCAGTAGATTGCCAGGCCTTTCTTCCTGGTCTGTCTTAGTCTGGAAGCTCCACTGAAACCTGTTTATAAGCATAGCAGCATGCAAGCCTCCACTTACGGACAGGTGGTGGCTGTACATGAGGTGCATTGGCCGGGAATCGAACCTGGGTCGCCTGAATGGAAGGTAAGAATTCTACCACTGGACCACCACTGCCCCACTATATCCAAACACATTATAGGCATTGATGACCATCACTAAATAGTCTGAAGCTCTGTGAAAAGGGTACTATAAAGGCAGATGGTATTAAGATACAAAGAGCAGTATCTAATGGGGATGAGAGGATTCTATCAGTTCATCAGTTCATGGTTTTGGATCCTGAGCACACAGATTGATCAATTCTTCTAAATAGTAAGTAGGAATGCTGTAAGTTTTTTGGTTTGTTCACTCAGGGTTAGTGAGTACATTGTGAAGATTTTCCTGCTGGAGAATTCTGTTTTCTTCCTGGAAAACTCAAACCTGAAGGCCCACTAAAAAACACAGAAAATAAGTCAGCTGAAAAGTTCTGGGGAAGGAACTGAGTGTCACAAAGCAGAATCCTCTGAAGGGTTCTTTCAGTTTTACAAGATTTTAAAAAATCCTGTTTAACAGACAAGTTAATGTATCAGTAAAATAGAAAGCTGCATGTCTAACATTTGTCGTTGCTTTTAGCAGCTCTACCACAACTCAGACACTGATGACACATTTTAACTTGTCATCCATTAAATACAAATCTCTCCAAATAGAAACATTCAGCTAGAACGTTTGAAAGATACTTCCTCAGGGGCTTGACTCTATCACAGATTACCTCATTCGCAGAACTCTCTAGTAACTCTCCACTTTCACCCTTCAGGAAGGTAATGGCGCAGAATTTTCAATTTAAGAAGCACATGTTTCTCCTAGAAATCTCATGGTGGACTGCCTGCTATATTGAATAATTTATTTAAAAACCAAAAACTTGGTAAAGTCCTTCTTTTTTGTGGCCAGAGGTAGGGGCTAAGAGCAGGAGAGTAGCACTCTGGTGAACTGTGCAGAGTTTTGGGTGCCAATTTCACGTCTGTCTCCATCATGATTCAATCAGGTAGAAGTCAATACTGATTTCCTATGCCACTTACACTGAATTGGCTTGTGATGTTTCCAGCTTCCCTTCACTCTAAGGTTGCAGGGGGCCTCACTGAATGGCCTGCTTCCACTCTCTGGTGTCTCAAGGAAAATTATATCTCCAGGTTCTGATTTTCCTTTGATTTTTCAAACCTATTTCGTTTAGTCATCAAATATGCACTGAACACCTACTAGATGCCAGGCACTGTTCTACGAGCTAGTAAGACAGATAGGGAGGCAGAAAATAAACATATGATGTTGCTGTTATTGTCAGCTACCATGGAGTTGGCCCTGACTCATGGCGACCTTGTGCCCAATGGGATCTGACCGTTGTGACCCATAGGGTTTTCACTGGCTGATTTTTGGAAGTAGACTGCCAGGCCTTTCTTTCTAGCCTGTCTTAGTCTGGAAGCTCTGCTGAAACTTGTTCAGCATTATAGCAACACGCAAGCCTCCACTGACAGATGGGTGGTGGCTGTGGATGAGGTACATTGGCGAGGAATCAAACCTGGTTTTCCCACATGGAAGGTGAGAATTCTACCCCTGAACCACCACTGCCCTCAAACACATGATAAATTAATGCAAAAATAATTTCAGAAAGTGATAGTGCTGTGAAGTAAATAAAGTGGGGCAATGAACAGAAGCTAAACAGAGGCGGGGGAGAGGCTATTTTAGATAAGTTGGTCACTCTCTGAGGAGGTGACATTTGAGCTGATAACAGAATCTTGCTATCTCTGGTTTGGTCTTTGAGTCTTTTACTCAGCTTTTTTCTCTTTGCTTGGCCCTTTGGAATTGATGCCTAATTGTTATTTTTGTAAGCTGCCATTGAATAGGCTGATGATTCATGATGACCCCACGCATAACGGAACAAAATGTTGCCTAGTCTTCTGCGATATCCATGATCAGTTGCAGATCAGACTGTTGTAATCTATAAGGTTTTCACTGACTTATTTTCAGAAGTAGAATGCCAGGCCTTTCTTCCTAGTCTATCCTAGTCTGGATGCTCCATTCAAACCTGTTCAGCATTATAGCAACACATACACCTCCACTGACAGATGGGTGGTGATTGCACATGAGGTGCATTGGCCAGGAATCGAACTAATTAGGAGCATGTGTTTGGTGTTTGAACTTTGTTCTTCCCTGGTCTTTTGGATCTTCTTGGCTTCCTACCTCCCAGCTATGGCAACTCCTCTCCTCCTGCAAACACCTCTAGCTTCTAGAGTTGTAGGTTACCTACTTTCCTAGGAAGGGACAAAATGAAATACTTTGCTCCACAGACTTCACTCCTTCATATGAGTAGGAAAATTCTTGGTTTTTGGTAAACCAACTTTCAAATAGTGAAAATTTCGTAATTAACATTCAAAGAAGAAAGAAACATAAATGTGTAAAGGAAACACAATTTGGTTTCTAAGTTAAAAGCTAGTGCAGATTCTTTGTTTAAGCCCTTGTAAAGAATATGGCAGAGTCACAATCTCTTTCCTCTGACACCTTCAAAAACTCGTACTAGTCAAGCAAGATAAGTCAGGATTGTGACACATTTTCCAAAACATTAGGGCCAGCAGTTCCTGAGATACTGGCTTGATTTCTGGAGAATGAGGACAATTCTCCTGTGTCACCTCAAACTACCAGCACTTCTATTACTCAGAGCCAATTTTGAATTTTAACAGACCGACCACATTGCACCACAAAAGTGGTTTTAACACAAAAATTAGCATAGTAAATAAAAAAAAAACACGATGCAAGAAAATATAGCAGTTGAATAAAATAAACCCAATTTTAACCAGTTAAAAGACAGGAAAGGAATAAAAAAAGAAAGGAAGGAAGGAAGAAAAGAAAGTGTTTATGAAATACTCTTGAAATGGATGAGGAGCTGGCTGTACTTTACATCATGATATTTAGTAGTATAAAACAGACTCTCTCTCAAAAATGTTTGGATCTGAAATGGCTTTCCTCAGAGCTAGTGCATGAATGAAATCAAACTAGCTTCATTCTGCAGGGAAATACAGGAACTCAGACCGCAACAGAACTAATTGATAAACTAGCCCCAAAGGCTAGAGATTCCACTCGGCTGCGTTAATTTGGCGTATGGTTATCTTTTTTTTTCTTTTTTATTGTACTTCAGGTGAAGGCTTACAGAACAAATAGTTTCTCATGAAACAGTAGTACACATACTGTTTTATGACATTGGTTAACAACCCCACAGCATGTCCACCCTCTCCCTTCTCGGCCTTTTTTTTTTTTGGTGAAAATATACATAGCCAAAGATACACCATTTCAAAAATTT
>NW_004443973.1:16462619-16479563 GCF_000243295.1 Trichechus manatus latirostris
ATACACCATTTCAAAAATTTCTACATGCACAGTTCAGTGACATCGACTACGCTCTTCCAATTGTGTTGCTATTCTCACTTTAGGTGAAGGCTTACAGAACAAAACAGTTTCTCATTTAACAGTTAGTACACATGTTGCACTATGACAATGGTTAGCAACCTCACAACACATCAACACTGGCCTTACTCAACCTTGGGTTCCCTATCACCAGCTTCCTTGTCCCCTTATGCTTTCTGGCCCTTGTCCCTAGACTGCTGTACCTCATTAGTCCCATTTGGTTTTATGGGGCTGTCTACTCCCTGGCGTATGGTTATCTTGATGCCCAACTCCCTCCCTTTTCTCTCGCTCTAGTAATTACGCTCTAAACAAGCACAGGAGAGGAAGAAATAAAGCACTATTAACACTAGATAATGGTCCTTGAAGGAAGAATTTCATAAAACATCATGCTATACAGCTTGCTAACTTATTATAGCTCCAAATCACAGAGGGCTGGCTTTCTCTCTTAGCCTTTCTTTTAAGTAAGCCTCTTTGGCTGTGGAAGGCACCAGAACCATAGAAGTAGAAATCCCTGAATGCTCGTAAGCTCTTTGACTCCTCTGCCTCAGAAAGACAAAGACTTAATTTGTTCTTTTTAAAAATTTAATTATGAATCCTTTCGAAGAGACTCCATAATTGAACTTACCCAACAGATCATTTGCAATGAGGAAGTGAATTAAAGCGACAGGTAATATTCATCATGTCTTGGCAGTTGAAACCATTTTTCTCCCAAATCTGGAAGAAATGATTTGAACCATTCTCCTTTCAGTTCAATATATGTTGAAATTTGTTGAAAAAATCTTTATAAATTCCTGCACTGGGAAGAATAGAGACGACTTGAAAGAGGTGTGGTCGAGATGAGGATGTCTCTTGCTTTTCTAAAAAGCCATATTCTATTTCACTGAGGAGAAAGTGTGCTTCAAATTAAAAGGGAAGATTACAGCTTTCTTTAAATCAGTGTATTGCCTTACCTCTAGAATTCAGGGAGTTTTTTTTAACATCTCTACAATCCTCTCAGGGAAAAAATGAAAATGAGGATATCTCATTATTTTAAATAAATGCTTTGCTTCCTTTGCCATGATGGATGTTGTCTCT
The DNA here is from genome assembly GCF_000243295.1 of Trichechus manatus latirostris. Lineage (NCBI taxonomy): Eukaryota > Metazoa > Chordata > Mammalia > Sirenia > Trichechidae > Trichechus > Trichechus manatus. The sequence continues at coordinate 16,463,751 of NW_004443973.1, forward strand.
TGACTGCCTTATACAGGACAGATTTTTAAAGATGGTCAGAGCAATCACTTATTTAATCACAGGAGCTTGGAAGCCTGGCAACCTGATCAGGCCTCAGGTGGGGATTCTCCACTGGGAAAGGAAACACCAGGATTTGTTACTAGAACTATGGATGAGGACGAGAGGAAAGACATCCTACTAATATAAACAGCAGCTGGGAGAATTTAAAAAAGATGAGCTACGTGATACTGAAAGCATGTTCATCTGACCCATCATCTTTGGGGAGGCTGATATATAAATGGATATTTTGAGAAACCAGAAAGATTTGTTTGCATACTTACTATCTAAAATTTACAAAGTCTAAGGAGAAATTCCTTAGATGATGCCTCACAGGGAGGTAATATTACTTAGATCATATTTCAAAGAATGATATTGGTACCACGCAGCAACCAGTAAAGTAGGAAAGAGAATTTACCATTTTTATTTTCCTTTGTGTGTGTGTATAACTCAAATGCCCATTTATATAATATTAATTTATTGGAATACATAATAGCCAAAAATAATTTATGTAGCTGTTCTTAATGGAAATTCTTTTGTTAGCATTCAATGTTAGGATACTGAAAGACCAGGACTGAAGTTCAGGTTTTCAGTCATCAGCTCTGTGCCCTACGCATCTCTGCGCTTTTGTTTCCTTGTCTATAAAATGAGAATGATAATAGTTGGCCATACTTTGCAGGGTTAGCGTAAGGATCAAATGAGATAACGTATTTGAAAATACTTTTTAAAGCTGAAAAGTGCTACACGAATATAAAGTATTATCATTATTAATATGGCCCAATAAATAAAGACAAATCCAGAGAGGGTTGCCTATAAAAGGTTTCATAAGAAACAATCGGTCAACACATCTTGACCTATTTGTGCAAAAGCAGTTTTCTTAGTTGACTGCTGCACAAAAGGAAAAAAGAAAAGACTTGACACCTCCAGCTGACTTTTTTTGTAAGGAACTTTCATTTTTATTTTATGGTATCTATATAAAAGGGTCTTGAACGTCTGTACAAAATAATGGTATATAAGTTAGAGGAAATGTCATTATAACTATTGTTACTGTGAGCAGTAATGTGATGTAGAATTAGAATTTTTTCAAATATAACTTTAGAATATTAAAATCTACCATATTTACATAGCTGGCTAAATAGGATACTTGCATAGCCACAATTAACATTCTACGTAATGAAAATATCCTGAAAATGCTATAGTATGTTTATGTTACAGTTTTAAGAAAAAGCCAATAAAAAATATAACTTCAGTTTTTTTCTTCTTCATAGACTTCAAGGGTTGTAATACAGCGCATGTAAAATGCAGTATGACAAGGTGTATCATGACTTAACCAGTTACCCAAGGGACTTATCCGTTTTCAGCATTAGAATAGTACTTATGTACTATTCTATTAGAATAGAATTCTATAGAATAGAATAGAATTCTATTAGAATAGTACTTATTCTAGAAATGCACCCAAAGGAAAGTCTGGTGACAACGAGTCTTCCATGGCAGAGTAACTTTTAAACTGTACCCTTTAATGTCTGAAATCTCTGGTTTTTGTGTATAATTTTCTTAAATTAGTCCTCACTGCCCAATTAGAGGAAAACATGCCCTTTGCTTTGTTCTCATCTTTGGCCATCCATGTCAGTTCTTCACACTCCTCAACTCTGTTGATCCCCAACATCACTCCACACAATCTACCAAACACTTGCTCAACTTCACACTCCCAAGACACTATTTTACACCTGAGGTTTCTATTTCTATACATTCTCACATTTTTACTATCTCTTTTTGTTAAAGATTCTTATTTCCCTCATGGTTGGAGACCCAGCCTGCCAGTTTTCATCCTGCTGGTACTTTGAACTCTTCACTACAATCAACTTTACATAGCTCTTGAAACTATTTTAGGCTATACCCAACTCCTCTAACTCGGACTCGATGGGCAGGGACTTCAATATTAATACTCCTAAGGATCCTGGTGGCACAGTGGTTAAGAGCTATGGCTGCACACTAAAAGGTCAGCAGTTCGAATCCACCAGCTGCTGCTTGGAAACCCTATGGGACAGTTCCACTCCGTCCTATAGGGTCACTATCAGCTGGAATCAACTCGACAGCAACCGGTTTAAGGAGCCCTGGTGGCACAATGGTTAAATGCTTGGCTGCTAACCGAGAGGTTGTCAGTTGGAACCCACCTAGCAGCTCCGAGAAAGGCCTGGTGATCTGTTCCCATAAAGATTACAACCTAGAAAACGCTATGGGGCAGTTCTATTTTGTCACATGGATTGGCTATGAGTCAGAATCACCTTGAGGGTACCTAACAACAACAACAACAAAGATATTTGCTTTCCAGTTCTCATTCCTTCATCACTTTTCCATTCTCTCTTCTTCACTGTTTATATTCTCTATTTCCATCATCTTTATTCTTATTCTTGGACCTTAAAATATCGTTAGGTAAGATTTCATAATCAAAGAGGCTTTGGACAAAACACAGAATGGAGAGTCAACAGAAAAAGATTCTAGTTTTAGCTCTGCCTTTAAATCTCTTTGGAAACATTTTTCTTTTTCCTGAAAATCTCTTAGTTTAAAAATTGCTATCAATGTCTTCTCAACCCACTTAATGCAGGACCCTCTTCCCGTGTTGGCATTTTTAGTCTCTCCGTTCCTACTGGCTCCTTTTTTGCCTCTCAAAGTGCTTGTCTGCTTTTGCTTAGAAAAATGACGAAAATAATAACAAAACCTTCTCTCGACCCTGGCATCACTTTCAATTATTGTCATATTTCTTCCTTTATTTCATAGCTAAAGTCACTAGATGACTACTCTCTACTGCTTTTCTCCATTTCCTCATTTACTTAACTCTGTACGATATCAGCAGATGCGGGGTGGAGGTTCAGTGGTAGAATTCTTGCCTTTCACATAGGAGAACAAAAAACAAAAACCCGTTGCCGGCCAAGTAGATTCCAACTCATAGCAACGCTATAGGACAGAGTAGAACGGCCCCATAGAGTTTCCAAGGCTGTAAATCTTTACAGAAATAGACTGCTACATCTTTCTCCTACGAAGCTGGTGGGTTGAAACCACCAACCTTTTGGTTAGCAGCCAGGCACTTAACCACTGTGCTACCAGGGCTTCTCATGTGGGAGACCTGGGTTCAATTCCCGGCCAGTGCATCTCATGCACCATCACCACCCATCTGTCGGTGGAGGCTTGTGTATTGCTATGATGCTGAACAGGTTTCAGCAGAGCTTCCGGGCTAAGACAGCCTAGGAAGAATGGCCTGATGATCTACTTCTGAAAAGCCGCCAATGAAAACCCTAAGAATCACAACAGTCCGATCCACAACCGATCATAGAGACGGCGCAGGACTAGGCAGTGTTTCTTTCTGCTGTGCATGGGGTTGCCATGAGTTGGGAGCCAACTTGACAGCAGCTAACAACAACGATATACTAGCATGGCACATGTTGCCATTCTCATTAAAGCCATGAAGCTTTCTCTGTTCTGGCCTCCCTGATCTCATCTGCTTTTGTCCTGAGAGTCATTCTCTTCCTGAAACTCTTGCCTTTGATTCCTTCCTATTGCACAGTCATGTTTCTCTGCTCATCTTTCTGGTGGCCCCTTGTGTTCTTTTCTTCAAGCTTCCTCTGCTAGCTCTTTACATTCTGTAAGCCAGTACTTAGTCCTTCCTCCAGTCTCATCAGCATGGAGAGCTCATACTCTTGAGGAGGAGGCTCCTGCTTTCAACTTTCCAACCATGTTCACCAGAAAGGTGGATCAGAGACCAACGAACTTTACATTCTTCCCATTTTCTACACCATTCTTTCTCTTAGATAGGGTGTAAGTTTATACCTAAGTGGGGCGGTGGGGGGCGGGGTGGGGAGGAGAGAGTTTGTCTTCCTTCTGCCATTTTTTTTTGGTAAAACATATTCTTCAGAACATAAGTGTTTGAGTGCCGTTTCTTGAACCGAGAAGTTTGTGTCATAACTTAGCAGGAATACAGGACAGGTTTTGCTGATGACAACACAAGGTTTAAAAAAAAAAAAAGATTTTGTGCTTTTTGTTCACATACATAGTTGTAGGTTTTACTTTTCTTTTTATTTGAGATGTCAGGTTGTTTCTGGAAACATAAAAATGTTGTAAAATCCCATTCAAAGAATGTTTTTTTCTTGGCCCATTAGAGATGACTTACCATGAAATTCTGAGGCTCTTTTTTGTTTTAGAACTGCATTTTAATAGTCATTTCTGCAGTAAATCCCAGACAGATAGTACAGGTGATTTTCTAAGTGATTTCAAGCTATTTGCTTCCCCTTTTCCTTAGTACATAATTTGAAAGCCTATAAGCCAGTTTGAAAGTTTTGCAGAAGTGGAATTTAGGAAAGGTCTCTAAGTATAATTGGAAATCGGTCAGTTGTGAAAGGAAATAGTACTTTTACTTTGACACATGGAACCATATAAATGTTAAGGCACCAGAAATTAAAGGGAAAAAACCTCATTTGCGGTTCTCTACAACATCTCTTAAGTCAAAAGAGTAACCCTTTCCCTGGCTGAGTAGATTACTATGGTACATTATTATTAAGATTTGTTAAATCAAGATTATAGTATTTCATAATTAATTATTTTTGAAATTTTAAAAAAATAATAGATTCTATTTAGTCAACATTTACTATTTGCCAGGGCTATAGAGTGTTTTATAAATAATTTATATAATCTTATTACCAATCATAAAAAGTAGGCATCACTGTTCCCATTTTGCAGAAGAGGAAACTGAGGCCCAGAAAGGTTAAGGAACTTGCCACAGCTTCACATAGCTAGTGAGTGATTTAAAATGAGTTTGAACACAAGTCTATTAAATCGTAAAGCCTGGGTTCTTAATTATGAACTACCATATTCTACATTTTACCTTTTACCTGGTGGTTGGATTTTTTCAAAATTTTATTTACTTCTTTCAGTTACCCATAAAGTAATGTGACAGGTAGGGGAAATGGACTCACAGATGCTGTACATCTCACTATGGCTCCAGGGTCTTTCTGGCACTGAACTCAGTTTCAGAACTTAGATATGCCAGACAGTATTTTTTAATGAGAACTGTACAAAGAATGAAAAACTCATCCCCATTGATAAGGCTACTCCTGTCCCAATATTAAGATATCTAGAAAGTCAAACCAGTAATAATGCTTGAAACACAAGCAATTCTAGGCCAAAAGGAAATATACACTCGCAGCGGATATTTTAATTAAGCTCTGAAAGTAAGGTGAGTTACTCAGCTCTACCATAATGAGGCAGTCATTTTGTCTTGGGAAGAGCATAAGACTTGGCAGCAGAGGGCTCTGCCACATACTAGCTGTGACCTCAGTCATTTAAATTCTCCATTTATGGCAGATTCTATAGTTTGGTCAACTAATCTACTCTAACCCCCTTTCAGTTTTCCTTTCTGGACTGTAGGAGTGGAGGCCCAAAATTAAATTTCCCAGACTCTCTTACAACTAGGATAATGTCATATGACCTGTTTTTCACCAATGAGATGCCTGTGGGCAAGACATGGATATAGAAGTGAGCAACATGAGATGGCTGCTGCTTGCTGGTTATTTGGATCATCTGGAAAGGAAATGGAGTGACAAAGGTGTCTGGTTCTTCTGGAAAAGGTGTGGTGGAATTTCCAGCCTCCAGATGTGGGCATAATAGGTGTGAGTGAAGGCAGTGGAAGCAATGGTATGTCCATAAAGGCAGCCTTAAAAAATTATCAAGCATTTTCTTGGCTGCGTGGTTCATGGCCATATTTTCTGGCTGGCTATAAAACCTGGGGTCTTGCCCTCCCAGAGATTCCATGAGCTACCTGACACCCTATGATAAGTCCTTTCCTCCTTATAGTGGATACTGTTGTTGGCAACTAAGCACCCTAAGCCACACACCATTCTCTCTACTTCTTTATGTATAAAATGAGATGATGGCAATCTACTTCACCAGATGTTTGTGAAGTCCATGGTAAACTTTAAAATGTCATACAGAGTTTATTTTGTTATTATTAACTGCTGGCCACTTTGGCATTGCTTGAGAGAACTACGAACCACAATAAAATAAGTGAACAATTCCCAGCTCTACTCATCTTGGAAAATGCTACATAGGACGGCCCATGTGAGGAAGAGCCTTTTGAATTGGGGATTATATTTGAAAATTCTTCATTTTCTCTCTCTATGCTATCTAAGGGGCAGTTCTACTCTGTCCTATAGGGTCACTATGAGTTGGAATCAACTTGATGGCAATGGAGTTTTTATGCTGCCTAAAAATAGGCTTTAAAATAGAGTCCACCATCAGTAAACTTTCGAAAATTGCTGAAAATTCACATGGTTCTCTTCTTGTGATGTGTTAATTTTATTTATATAACACATGCCAGCATACATGTGCCTACTGATGAGTCTGGAGACATGCTGAAAACTTCTTATTCTCTATCCTTTGTGTTTTGCACTGAAGAGAGGCTACCATCTTTTTGTTCCTTTCCTTTGACAATCCCACTACTAAAATTTATAAATGCTGTACTAAATATACCTCTTGAGGTCCTTGTGGGGAATGCTTGGGTAAATGTGTGGAAGAGCCTAGAACAGCACCTGGCCCCTCGTAAACCAAACCAAACCCACTGTCGCTGAGTCAGTTGTGACTCATAGCGACTGTACAGGACAGCGTAGAACTGCCTCATAGGGTTTCTAAGGAGCGGCTGGTGGATTCCAACTGTTGACTTTCTGGTTAGTAACCAAGCGCTTAACCACTGGTGGCACAACAGTTAAGTGATGTGCCTGCTAACCGAAAGGTTGGCAGTTCAAATCCACCAGCTGTTCCTTAGAAACACTATGGGGCAGTGCTACTACTACTCTGTCCTCTAGGGTTGCTATGAATTGAAACCGACCTGATGGCAACAGATTTGTTTTTATTTTTGGTTTGTACTAAATATATAAACTAAAAGGCAAATTCCATACCTTATATCAAGCATAATCTATATGAGAATAAATAAGGACTAAATGGAGGTAAAATTTGCATACTACTATAAATAAAATAGTTAATTTTTGATGGGGTTGTTTGGGATAGATTCATGGAAGTAACAGAATTTGACTTGGACCTCAAATAGAAAAAAAAAAAAGAATAGAGAAATGTCAAAAGGGGAAAAAATCCTGGAGAAGGAGGGAGAGACATTCACTAATAAGATACAGCATTTGCCAAGAAACAAAGGTATTAAATTACTTGCCTTATTTAGAGAATGGGGAGCTATGTATGGCAAGTATCAAATCCATGGTAAAATATAGTTGAAATTGAGAATGTGAAGGGCATCATTGGTTATGAAAACATTTTTTTTCTCTACCAGACCTTTATTATTTCTTCATCTTCACTCTACCCTCATGACTTTACCATTGATTGTACTTTAGTTGATTGTTTCCTTATTTCTCATGGGAAGATCCTTTAATCAATAGACTAGTTTCAACTGCTTTTAACTGTGCCTTTCAGATAAACCGTAACCTTTGTAAGGGCAAAGATTTTATCTGGCATTATCACAATTTTTATCATTGTCATTATTATGTCTGTCCTTATCCCTATGCCCAGGGCAAGAAACATTGTAAGTAAGGAATATATAATTGTTGAGTAAATGGCTTCCAGAAAACCATAACCAGTATCTGTTATCTATCTATCTATGTAGCATTAACAAAAACTATTAGCTCAGATGTCATAGATATGTGGACCATATTCTAGAGCAAGTACTTATGTGGTGTGCTAGAAAGAGATGCCAAAAGGTGTTATGTAGTTTATGAGAATGATAGTCTCCTCCCATGCCTGGCCCTTCTCCCTAAGACATTCAGGGCAAAGTTCTGCCTCTGATTTAATTCCTGAACTCATATGGTCTCATTATTATATTTCTAGATTAAAAATAAAATTTCAGGATAAATGCTTTCTGTGTTTAGGAATATATTCCATGTGGAAGACAATAAGCACACACATATACACAAACGTGTGCACACATACACACAAAATGACCAATGAATAAAAGAGAAATTCAGGAAACATAGAATCTGAACCTTTTTGGGGGTGAATATTTTCCAAGTTTTCACAAGCTGTCAACTGTCAAATCCTTGAATTATTCTTTCCTGATCGTCTTTCTGAACCGATTTTTATAAATTATCTGACTCGGTGTTGTGGTGGGTCATTTGTGATTACATCCATGTTGTCCAGGTACAGCAGTAACATAAATTGCATGTCTAAGGAGTGATAAAGTGATGCAAATAATTCTTTTCACCTTAGGCTACCATAGCCACAGTCATTATGTGCAATAGCCGCTATGCTGTGATCTGTGAAATCCCCTAACGAGATGCTTCACCTCAAGTCACATCCAAACTACTGATAAAAACTATAGCCATGGAAATGTTTTGAGTCGATATAACTTCGCTGCCAAAATTACCCCTCCAGGAAATTATCTTTAGGGCTATTGTTAAGTTGGTTTTAATATGCTTGAAAATTCTTTATACAGTCATTTGCTGCCAGATTCAAGAGTATAAATTGCATTTCTGGGTAACAGGAATGAGGTGAAGAATAACCCTCTAATAACTGAAAAGCTTTCAAGGCATGAAGCACAATAGCAGTAATGGGCTCCATGCCCTTCCAGCCATATGTCAGTCCCCAGAAGACTAGAGAAGTGTCAGTGCTTTCCTGGCTCCTGGAGAGCTCCATGGTTCCAGGAACAATTGTCAGAAATCAGGAATATCATTGATCGTCTACTTGTGCTAGAGAGCTAAGCATATAAATAAATGCCCAGTAGGAGTAATGCATTCATGCGGTCTGAAAGAAAAAAGTTTTTCAAAGTTCTGCCTTACAGTAGAGAGTGCGTTCCGATATACTTATTACTTTGGGTTGTGAGATGTTAATGGGTGGAAACACTGGATTAAACAAAGTTCTTCAGGTTTATTTACTGCAGGACTTCTCAGAGTCTTTAATATGATCTATTCCTTTGAAATTCCCAAGACAGAGATATAATATGTCCCACAAAATTTCTTTTTTTCTAGAAGCTTCTTGGGGACATAATTTGGGATGCCATACCCTAGGGAGCAGTTAAGATGTTCCATGAATTCCCTTTTGGAATTGTAAATGACTATCACCACGTTTTTGTTACTGTGGTTTTTGTTTCTGAAAAAAGAGATCTGTAAAAAAGGGAGGGTTAGTCAAAACTTTTGGTTAATTCATAGGGTAAACATAATCCTGTCTGTGTATATATATTTTTAAAGAATTTTTTTAAGTACATATTATGTATCCCTTTCTGAATTATTCTTTAAATCTAGTACCTTATCACTTTTGATTTTTCTTAAACGTTCTTTTTCTAACAAGTGTATTTAAGGTTTTATTGCTTTTGAGATAACTTTGTTTCAGCATTACAAAAAATGATGCATGCTCAAGACAGAAAGTTTAGAAGATAAACATAAGCAAAAAGAAGAAAACAAAAATTACCCATAATCCCATCAAACATATATAAGTGCTGCTGACAAGTAGATGTAGATCTTTTCTCTATTTATATTGTATATATTTTTATATATAAATATAGGATCATGTTGTATATACACTTTCATATGCTTTTTCCCACTTAACAAGCATCAACATATTTCCATGCCATTATGTACTCTCATGCCACTTCATTTTCAACGATTGCCACATTCCATTTCTGTAATTATTCCTCCACTAGTGGATATTTAGTCTAACAGGTTCCCTGTTCCTCTTAGATTTACTCTGTTAGTATTCTCAGAGACTCTAGTGATGTAAATATTAAAACAGATGACAGTGGCCTTGGTTCTATAAAGCACTGTCCTAGGAATTTCACATGTTTCAATTGCGGTGTCAGAGAACAGAGGCGCCAACAATGATCTGCTGCCTTGAGTCTCAGAAATCATTCTCATGGTGCTACTGACAGTCATAACTTCTCAATCTGAGTCATCAGTCTGCAACCACAACTTTCTCCCAGGCCACTGATATTTCAGAGAAACAATACAAGCAATTGAAACCTGCAATTTATGGGCCACATCCACAGAACAGCACTAATTCAACCCTTTTGGTTGTTGTGATGAGAATAGTATGGGACCTGGGGACCTTTAGGTTGGCAGCAGGAGACAATTCTCTGTTATGCTGAAGTCCTCCAGGTTATTTACCCCAGAGCTTGTTCTGGAATGGATGCCACATCATGTACTCCCTAGACAGTATCTTCAGCCACAAAGGGGCAGTTTTCAAGAGGCTGAAAATCAGCACATGCTGGTAGTCTGTCTGATGGCCCAGTTCTAATACTGATTTGAGCTGTGTGCCAAGTACCAGGGATTCCTGTCTGAAGGTTCACCACAGAAGCCCTCATGGCAGTCTTGTCAAGTGTGGCATGATGGAGTCTGGCAGGTTGGAGTTCCCTGGTCTAAATGGGGCACTAATCCAGGCAAGTAATCTTGTGAGGACAAGACCTTGATTTCCTTTCATCTCAGTTTCCCTACCTTGGAGGATCTTGAAGTAATACTTCATATAAAGGAACTCCATAGAACAAAATTCAAATTCACAAAAAAAGACCAGATTAGTAGTCTGGCAGAGACCGGAGGAACCCCGAGACTATGGCCCCCAGACACCCTTTTAATTCAGAACTGAAGTCATTCCTGAAGTTCACCCTTCAGTCAAAGGTTACACAGGTCTATAAAAACAAACAATAACATACGTGAGGAATGTGCTTTTTAGCTCAATCATGTAAACACCTGCCCAAAAGCAAAGACTAGAAAGCAAGAAGGGACAGGAAAACCAGATGAATGGAAATGGGGAACCCAGGGTGGAAAAGGGGAGAGTGTTGACACATTGCAGGGACTGCAACCAATGTCACAAAACAATCTGTGTATAAATTGTAGAATGAGAAACTAATTTGCTCTGTAAACTTTCACCTAAACACACACACACAAAGATTATAACCTTGGAAACATAACGAGGCAGTTCTACTCTGTTCTGTAGGGTTGCTGTGAGTTGGAATAGACTCAATGGCAATAGGTTGAATCTTTATGGAAGCAGATTGTCAGGCTTTCCTTTCGTTGTGCCGCTGGGGGCGTCTGAACCACCAACCTTTGGATTAGTAGTCAAATACAAACCATTGTCGCTATCCTGGGACCTAACTAATACACAGATCATCAATAAATATTTGTTAATGAGTAACTAAATGAATGAGTGAATGAATGATGAAGGCTGTGGTTCGTAACTTCATCAGTGGCTTTTGAGGTTGCCGGTTTCACAGAGAATACCTCAGGTCTGTGGTACTTCATGTCCAAGCTTTCAGTATGAGGACAGTCTTCACAAAGTCTTAAAAAATAAGTAGGGTAGAAACCATCTGTAAGGAACATGTAAGACCCGCGGCTGTCGAGCTGATTCTGATTCATAGCGACCCTATAGGACAGAGCAGAACCACCCCCTCGGGTTTCCAAGGAGCGACTGGTGGATTTGAACTGCCAACCTTTTGGTTAGCAGCCGAACACTTAACCACTATGCCACCAGGGCTCCAGAGGAACATGTAAAGGGAAATCAAATTTGCTAATCTCAGCTGACCTGGATTTTAAGTCCTGCCAGGCTCAGGACCAAATCTATATCTTCGGGACAAAATTCAAAATAAGAATAAACTATGTGCAACTGTAAAAATAACTAACTAAAGGAATGCCAGTTGTACTAGAAATACCTTGGCTATCCTCTAAGTGTCAAATGTTTATGGAAATTTGTAGCTACAATGTTTTTGTTTTTTTTAACCTTAGGATTTTGCCAGTAAGTTTGAAAAGCGTTTATCAAGGGATTTGTACCAGGAGGCAGTATGGTGAAGTGTTAAAACTATAGATCATGTAGTCAGACAACCCAAGTTCAGATTCTGCCATTTACCAGCTATCTGACTGTTGTGAACTCATTTCCTCAGGTGGAAGATGGAGAAGAGTGCCTACTTCAGATATTCATGAAAATGAAATAAATGTAAAGAAACCACTAAATACTAGTCTTAGCACTCATTAGTGCTTAATAAATGCTACTACTATTCATTTCAACATTAAGGAAAATTATAAATATATTTTAAATATCTTAATACAATTTATTATCACCGTGGATGGTATTATTAGTATTTTTACAGCTCTACTATAAGAAGGCACTGTGCTCGTTCCTGGGAGTACAAAGCTGAATAACAAACGGTCCTCTAAGGACTTGAAGTCTAGAGACTAGTCACCTGCAGTTTATTTTAACGTAACGTGGAAATGATGAAACTGATAACATGAAACTCCGTATGGAATGTTGTGAGAATGTGTTGCTCAGTGTGGACAGATGTGAGGATTTAAGAAAGGCTTGCTGGAGTCATATGAGCCGGAGAATTTCACTTGCTGGGCATTAAAATGGGTGACTAAAATGTGGTTGCTGCTTCCCTTGGATTTTAAATTCAAGTCCAAATCTAAAGAACCTGAGAAACATCAAATGCTTTTGTTTTGACCACTGGCTTTTATAATCTCACAGAAGATGTGATGGAATAGGTCCCTACCATTCTCTGTAGAAGATAACTTTTATAATAATATGTGCTTTTGTATAACTTGTTGTTGTTGTTGATTCTGACTCATAGTGACCCTATATAACAGAGTAGAACTGCCCCATAGGGTTTCCTAGGCTGTAATCTTTACAGAAGCAGACTGTCAGGTGTCTTCTCTCGAGGAGCTGCTGGGTGGATTCTAACCGCTGAACCGCCAACATTTCTGCTAGCAGCTGAACACGGAACCATTTGTGCCACCAGGGCTCCTTCTTGTACAACCTAGTTCTGGGGATACATTTTCATTTATTTGTGATTTTTTCAGCTTCGTTAACATTCATATCAAACAATTCTATTCAAGTGTTAAAAACCTGGACCTAACCAAGTAGTTTCCAGTGTTTCATTAAGCAAAAACACACCAAAATAAAAACCCAAAAAAACAAAAAACAAAATAACGATTATTTTAAAAGAAATGTGTTATGGCAGGGAGAGTTACTTAAATATACTAGCTCTCCTTTCCTTATTTCCTGTGGCTTACTTTATTTTTCACTCTCCCTGAAATATCCTCTTGATAGCTGAACACAGATTCTTAAAATCTGTAGTCAATGTAACCATTCCAATTTCTCATATCTCTGGGACTTTTTTCTTTCCAAATTAGGAACACAGCTCAGTCACTGCTGGCTAAAAACAGCCTGGTATGTACTTCCCACCCTGTTAGGAGAAGATGGAGTCTGGATGGGGCCTCTGGTCCAGGAGATTTCTTTTGGGTAGCTATTTATACAAAGTTTAAAAAAAAAAAAAAAAGAGCCGTTCAAGTAGGTTGTGAGTAGCATGTAGGTATTTTATCAAGTTCTCAGTGAAATTAATGACAGCATGAAGGCAGAGGCAGAGTTTCCTAGCTTGCATAAAAATGTCAGCCTTCTCCTCAACACTTGCACAATGTTTTGCACCAGAGGATTTCAACGTGTTTACAAGCATAATTAGTTTAGAAAGTTTATTACTAAATTTTACAGGGAGAAATTCTGTATAGAGATTAACCATTTCTGACCAAAGTTAAAGAACCAGTAGAATCTATGCTAGAACTTGGGTCTCTGATTCTATTAAGAGACTTATTATCTTCCGGAAAAGAGACCACATTGGCTTTCAAGAATGGCCAAGCCAGTGTAAGCTGGTCTTTCTCCATCTTCCCATGCCCTTAAAAAGGATGTATGTTAAGAAAATTTTTTATCAGACACTGCTGGCTTTCTACAAAGAAAAATCTAGGCTCCATTACAGTGCCATCTATTTATTGACTTCAAGCTTAAGTTGTCTACAGTGGGCACAGGTGTTTATACAGAAGACTGTTAGCTGTACTGAGATTCATGATACAAAATGGCAGTTCCTTTTATTCTGAGTGATATATGAAGACCCTGTGACCAACAAGAGCCCCATTGCTCTGAGCTGATTTTCTTTATTCTTGACTTCTGACCAGTGCTACAGTCTTTTTGAAATGGCAGCCAATGGACCCTGTTTCATCCAGGGAAGTTCTCTTTTTAGATAATAATCCACTCTACAGTAAAGTTCAACTCCTCATTGATATAGAAATTCACCACTGAGCTTGTTTTTGTTAAAAACTCTGATTTCATCCTTAAAGCCTAAGTTTCAGTTTTGAAAGCAGTCTTAAGAGATGATTTAAAAAAAATCATCTACTTCTAAGAAGAACCACAGCATCTTAGATACAAATGTATATTATGAGCTGCAGAGAGTTTCCAGAATTTCCTTTGGAAATTTGTATGAAGATCTGATCATGCTTACTATAAAAATGCCACTTTTCATGTATAGACTAGCTATTCCTACAATTTCAGCACATATCTTCCAGTTCTACCTTGGGACTTAATGGGAGATGGTCAAATCAATTCTCGATTTACAGCACTTATGTGCAGATAGTCAGGTAACTTTCAGCTTTGCTTTCCCCATATTAAGACATACTCATTTCAATGGTAGGAGAAAAGAAGAGTTTACACCACATAGAGCTCTTTCATGACTTCCCAGTGTCATTTTTCAATGAGCAAATCAGGAAACAGCTATCTTCGGGCAGTAGTTTTAATCTGACTCGTTAGCAATGAAACACCTTCAAGATCTTCCTGAAGTTCACTTAAAGAATTTGATTTCCTACCTAGTAACAGATCTAACAACCTGGTGACAGGACGTTAGAGCTTCAAAGGTGCCAATAAACAAACTAGCTCACACGAGCAGCCTGTTTGGGCATATCAAAACAAAACAAGAAGCTGGGACACAGTAAGCAAACATAAAATAAATAAATATAATAACTTATTGATGGCTCAGAGACAACAGTCAATATCAAATCACATAAACAGGCAATCCATGAGGGCTTAAATAAGCTCCCAAAATAAAGAATCTAGAAATTTTCCAGAGAAGGAAAATTTCTTGGAATTATCGGAGGCAGAATACAAAAGATTAATATACAGAACTCTTCAAGAAATTGGGAAGGAAATTAAGCAAAACACTGAACACACAATAGAGGAAATTAAAAAGATTAGAGAAAAGTGTAACGACAAATTTAACAGGCTGCAAGAATCCATAGAGAGACAGCAATCAGAAATTCAGAAGATTAACAATAAAATTGCAGAATTAGACAACTCAATAGAAAGTCAGATGAGCAGAATTGAGCAACGGAAGCCAGAATTAGTGAGATTGAAGATAAAGCACTTGACACCAACTTATTTGAGAAAAAATCAGGTAAAAGGATTTGAAAAAATGAAGAAACCCTAAGAATTATGTGGGACTCTATCAAGAGGAATAACTTTTGAGTGATTGGAGTAGCAGAACAGGGGGGACAACAGAAAATACAAAGAGAATTGTTGAAGATTTGTTGGCAGAAAACTTCCCTGATGTCGTGAAAGATGACAAAATATCTATCCAAGATGCTCATCGAACATCACATAAGGTAGATCCCAAAAGAAAGGCACCAAGATATATTATAATCAAACTTGCCAAAACCAAAGATAAAGAGAGAATTTTAAGAGCAGATAGGGATAAACGAAAAGTCATCTACAAAGATGAGTCAATAAGAATAAGCTCAGACTACTCAGCAGAAAGCTTGCAGGCAAGAAGGCAATAGGATGACGTATATAAAGCCTTGAAGGAAAACAACTGCCAGCCAAGAATTACATATCCAGCAAAACTGTCTCTCAAATATGATGGCCAAATTAGGGCATTTCCAGATAAACAGAAGTTTAGGGAATTTGCAAAAACCAAACCAAAATTACAAGAAATAC
>NW_004443973.1:16485421-16517973 GCF_000243295.1 Trichechus manatus latirostris
TACATATGTATATATATATATATGTATATATATATGTGTATATAGGAAGAAGGACCTGGTGGTCTACTTTTGAAAAAAATTGACCAGTGAAAATCTTACAAATAGCAGCAGAACATTGTCTGATGTAGCGCTGGAAGATGAGGTCCTCAGTGTGGAAAGCACTCAAAATATGACTGGAAGGAGTAAAGCTTTCAGACCTTAATTTGCTGATATGGCATGACTCAAAATGAGAAGACACAGCTGCAAACATCCATTAATAATTGGAACATGGAATGTATAAAGTATGAATCTAGGAAAACTGGAAGTCATCAAAAATGAAATGGACTGCATAAAGATCATGATATCCCAAGCATTAGTGAGCAAAAATGGACTGGTACTGGCCATTTTGAATCAGACAATTATATGGCCTACTATTCTGGAAATGACAAATTGAAGAGGAATTATGTTGTACTCATTGTCAAAAAGAACATTTCAAGATCTATCCTGAAATACAATGCTGAAAGTGATAGGGTAAAATTCATATGTCTACCAGGAAGACCAGTTAATAAGACTATTATTCAAATTTATGCACCAACCCTGATGTCAAAGATGAGGAAATTAAAGATTTTTACCAACTTCTGCAGTCTGAAATTGATCAAACACACAATTACGCTGCATTGATAATTACTGGTGAATGGAATGAGAAAGTTGGGAACAAAAAAGAAGGATCAGTAGTTGGAAAATATGGCCTTGGTGCTAGGAATGACGCCGGAGATCTCATGATAGAATTTTGCAAGACCAATGACTTCTTCATTGGAAACAACTTTTTTCAACAACATAAACAGACACTATACACGTGGACCTCACTGGATAGAAAACAAAGAAATCAAATAGATGTTTCCACATCTGTGGAAAGAGACAATGGAAAAGCTCAATATCATCAGTCAGAACAAGGCCAGGGGCCGACTGTCGAACAGACCATCAATTGCACATACGCAAGGTCAAGTTGAAGCTGAGGAATATTAGAACAAGTCCTCAAGAGCAAAACTGAACTTGAGTATATCCCACCATCTTAAGAATAGATTTGACACATTGAACACATGACCAAAGACCAGAGAAGTTGTGGAATGATACCAAGGACATCATACATGAAGAAAGCAAAAGATCATTAAAAAGACAGGAAAGAAAGAAAAGACTAAAATGGATGTCAGAAGAGATTCTGAAACTTGCTCTTGAATGTAGAATAGCTAAAGTGAATGGAAGAAATGATGAAGTAAAAGAGCAGAAGAGAAGATTTCAAAGGGCAGCTCAAGAAGACAAATTCAAGTATTATAATGAAAGGTACAAAGACCTGGGGTTAGAAAAGCAAAAGCGAAGAACATGCTTGGTATTTCTGAAGCCGAAAGAACTGAAGAAAAAATTTGAGCTTTGAGTTGCAATTTTAAAGGATTCTATGGCAATTTTAAAGCTATTGACTACTATCTGAAAGGTTGTCAGTTCGAAACCACCAGCAGCTCTGCAGGAGAAAGATGTGGCAGTCTGCTTCTGTAGAGATTTACAGCCTTGGAAACTCTATGGGGTTGCTATGAGTCAAAATCGACTCCACAGCAGTGGGTTTGGTTTTTTTGGTTGGTTTGGGCAACATATTGAATGACACATGAATCATCAAAATAAGATGGAAGGAATATACAGAGTCACTGTACCAAAAAGAATTGGTCGATGTTCAACCATTTCAAGAAGTAGCATATGACCAAGACTCAATGTTATTGAAGGAAGGATTCCAAGCTGCACTGAAGGTGTTACCAAAAAATAAGACTCCAGGAATTGACGGAATACCAACTGAGATGTTTCAACAAATGGATGCAATGTTGGAGGTGCTTACTAGTCTACAAGAAATTTGGAAGACAGCTACCTGACCAACTGACTGGAAGAGATCCATATCTGTACCCATTCCAAAGAAAGGTGATCCAACAGAATGCGGAAATTATCGAACAATATCATTAATATCACACACAAGTAAAATTTTGCTAAAGAGAATTAAAAAAATGGTTGCAGTAGTACATCAACAGGGAACCGCCAGAAATTTAAGATAGATTCAGAAGAGGACGTGGAATGAGGGATATTATTACTGATGTCAGATGGATCTTGGCTGAAAGCAGAGAATAGCAGAAAGATGTTTACCTGTGTTTTATTGACTATGCAAAGGCATTCGACTGTGTGGATCATAACAAACTATGGATAACATTGCAAAGAATGGGAATTCCAGAACACTTAATCGTGCTAATGCAGAACCTGAACAAGGGAATACTTTGTGGTTTAAAATAAGGAAATGTGTCTGCCAGGGTTTTATCCTTTCACCATACTTATTCAATCTGTATGTTGAGCAACTAATCTGATAAACTGGATTATATGAGGAAGAAGGCTGCATCAGGATTGGAGGAGACCCATTAACAACCTGTGATACGCAGAAGACACAACCTTGCTTGCTGAAATCAAAGACGACTTAAAGCACTTACTGTTGAAGATCCAAGACTACAGCCTTCAGTATGGATTACAACTCAACATAGATAAATCAAAAATCCTCACAAATGTACCAACAAGCAACATCATGATAAACAGAGAAAATATTGAAGTCGTCAAGGATTTCATTTTACGTGGATCCACAAACAATTCCCATGGAGCCAGCAGTCAAGAAATCAAAGGACACATTGCATTGGGCAAATCTGCTGCAAAAGACTTCTCTAAAGTGTTGAAAAGCGAAGATGTCACTTTGAGGACTAAGGTGTGCCTGACCCAAGCCATGATATTTCTAATTGCCTCATATGCATGTGAAAGCTGGACAATGAATAAGGAAGACTGAAGAAGAATTGATGCCTCTGAATTATGGTGTTGGTGAAAAATATTGAATATACCATGGACTCCTGGAAGAAAGAACAAGTCTGTCTTGGAAGAAGTACAGCCAGAGTGCTCCTTGGAAGCAAAGATGCTAAGACTTCGTTTCACATACTTTGGACATTGTCTTAAACTCTGGGTTCTCTAGAGAAGCAAAATGAGTAAAGCGTATAAATATATATAGAGAGAGATTTATATCAAGGAAACAGGTCATGCGATTGTAGAGCCTAGAGTGTCCCAAGTCTGTGGATCAGGGTAGAGGCCTCTCCCAATTCACGCAGCCGCAGAAGCTGGTAAGCCCAAGATCAGCAGGTCAGAGAGCAGGGCTCCAATCTCAGTCGGTGAAGGTAGACGAATCCCAAGTTAGATAGGCAGATAAGCTGACAGCTCAAGTCCCAAGAACCAGAGGTGAGATGACAGGAGGCAGCCACAGGATCCAGAGAGAGCAAAAAGCCAGAACATCTGCTTATATTCAGATGCAGGCCACACCCCCAAGGAAACTCCCTTTCATCTGACTGGCTACTCCCAGCATATTCAATCATGGGAGTGATCACACAGAAACACTGAGAATCATGGCCCAGCCAAATTGACACACAATCTTAACCATCACAGTCATGTTATCAGGAGGGACTAGTTCTTGGAGAAGGACATCATTCTTTATAAGGTAGAGGGCCAGAAAAAAAGAGGAAGACCCTCAACAGGATGTATTGACACAGTGGCTACAACAGTGGGCTTGAACATAGCAATGATTGTGAGGATGGCGCAGGACTGAACAGTGTTTTGTTCTTTTATACGTAGTGTTGCTATGATTTGGAGCCAACTCAACAAGACCTAACAATATAACAACATACATATATAAACAATGGCTGTTGAGTTGATTCCAACTGATGGCGACCCCATGTGTGTCAGAGTAGAACTGCGCTTCATAGAGTTTTTGATGATTGATTTTTTGGGAGTAGATTGTAATCTTGAGACTCTCACAGCTTTAACTTTTGCTACATTATCTTTACTTTGTCCTCATTCCCATTGTACAGTAATGGTGTTGCTTAGTACATTCTCTGGGGGATTGAAGGTAGGAGGTTTCTACATCTCTTAAGCCATTTGTTTATATGATAAAAACAACTAGTAATAACAATACTACTACTACAGATAACATGTAGCACCTTTGTCTCAGATACTTTCTATACTTTTAAATACATTTTCTCTAATTCTTAAGTTATCATTCTCATATTTAATTTAATCATCATTTCAAATTTTCAATTCACTCCTTGAAAAATGACACTGGGCATCCAATGAGGAAACTGAGGCCCAGAGTATTTAAGAGATTCTTCTATTTGGTTGAACAATATGAAACTGCCATTTATGTAACTTGAAAATAGAACATCAGCAACTTTATATGGTTCAACACAACAGCTATTCAGAAGAGCCAGGATTCAAACCGATGTCAGCCAGGATCTATGCTATGCCAATGCCTTATTTGTTTATATTCTGTCTTGTTCCAAAAATCTAGCCTATCATGAACTATGTTTTCAGTATAATACATGGCCAATAACTATCTGTTGACTGACTTTTTGTTCATATGTGGTTACCAACGGGGAGAGGTAGGGGAAGTGGGTAGTAGTCGTCACTTTTTGTTTACAGTAATGGGAAAGGTGGCACTGAATATAGGTGAAATTTGCACAGCATGACTAATGTAATTGATGTCAATAATCTGTTCATAGGGAAAAGGGATGAATGGGCGAATGCTAGATTGTATATGGTTTTGCAACAATAACAATCAAAAAAAGGCAGGGGGAGGATGACACAGATGCTGATAATAATTAGACATAAGCAATCACCTCATGGGATTATTTCTCTTGGTTTGGGGGTTTAGGGCCATGGTCTCATGGGACAATCCAATCAGACGGCAGAAGATAATTCTTAAATTTTATGTTCTACCTCCCAGTGTGGTGAATAGTGTCTGGGGTCTTAAAAACTTGTAAGTGGCCATCTAAGATAAAACTAATGGTCTTTATTCGTCTAGAACAAAAGAGAAAGAAGGAAACACAAGGGTCAGAGAAGGAGCTGATCTATAGGACTAACTGCCTACATCAGCTACTGCCTCCTCCACCTTGAGACTGGAAGAATTAGATGGTGCCTGGTTACTGCTAATGAATGTTCTGATCAGGAACACAATATAGGGATCCTAAAAAAAAAGGGAGAATAATGTGGAACAGAACTTCAAATTCTTAAAGAAAGAATCCAGACTTACTGGACCTATTGCGGCTGGAAGAGTCCCTGTGACTATGGCCCTGAGTTGCTCTTCACAACTTGAACTGAAACTATCCCCGAAGTCACCTTAAATAGCTTTGCCTAAAGAGTAAAGATTGTCACTCTTGAGTGTTGTGTTTAAGAAAAAATATCTATATAGGACCAAAGAGTCAACAGCTGTTTCAAAGCTTAGATGAGGAGGTTGGGGGGCAGGGAGTTTAAGTAAATGGAAGTAAAACAACCAGAACAGAAATAATAAGACTGTTGAAACAATATAAAGAATGTAACCAATGTCACTTGTGATGGTTAAGATTGTGTGTCAACTTGACTGGGCCATGATTCTCAGTGTTTGTATGTGATCATCTCCATGATGGGATCTGCTGTGAGTAGCTAATCAGTTAAAAGGAAGTTTCCTTGGGCATGTGGACTGCATCTGAATATAAATGGATGTTCTAGCTTTTGTCTACTCTGTATCCTGCAGCTGCCTCCTGTTCATACAACCTCCAGTTCTTGGGACTTGACCTAGTAGCTCATCTGCCAGTCTTGGAATTCGTTGAGCCTCACAGCCTGTGAGCAAGAGCCCTGCTCTCTGACCTACCGATCTTGGGTGCGCCAGCCCCTGTGACTACGTGAATTAGGAGAAGCCTCTGTCCTGATCCACAGACTTGGGACTTTCCAGCCTCTAAAATCGTGTGAGCCATTTCCTTAATATAAATCTCTCTCTATATATATTTATACACTTGATATAAATCTCTCTCTCTAGTTTTGCTTTTCTAGAGAACCCAGCCTAAGACATCACTGATCATTATGTCTAGAAACTGTGGAATTGGAGAGAGTTTTCCTGTGTATATTTTCACCAAAAATAAATAAAATAAGGGAGGGTATACAGAAGTGTCACCTATCTGTTTTGTAATCCTTTAGCTAAGTAATGAGCCTTGGTTTTTACCACTGTATATCTGGGTGGTGTTAAAGACTATGAGATACTACTTCTTGAGTTATTAATTCCTCTACTCTGTATATATAGTATGGTGTCATGGATTGAATTGTGTCCCCCAAAATATCTTTCAACTTGGCTGAGTCATGATTCCCCGTATTGTATAATTGTGTACTATTTTGTAATCTGATGTGATTTCCTTATGTGTTGTAAATTCAATCACTATGATCTAATAAGATGGATTAGAGGAAGTTATACTGATGAGGTATACAAGACTGGATAGTGTCTTAGGCAATCTCTTCTGAGATATAAAAGATAGAAGCGAGCAGAGATACATGGGAACCTCATACCACCAAGAAAGCAGTGCTGGGAGCAGAGCGCATCCTTTGGACCTGAGGTTCCTGCGCAGAGAAGCTCCCAGACCAAGGGAAGATTGATGACATGGACCTTCTTCCAGAGCTGATGGAGAAAGCATTCCTCTGGAGCTGAAGCCCTGAATTTGGACTTGTAGCCTACTAGACTGTGAGAGAATAAACTTCTCTCTGTTAAAGCTATCCACTTGTGGTATTTCTGTTAGAGCAGCACTAGACAACTAAAACATATGGTTTCCCAAAACCCAAATACATTTCTCTAGTTATGGTCTCTTCCCGGAACAGGTGAAATTCTGCATCTCTGATCTCTCTTCCTCATCTCTATTTCCCTGTGTTTTCTCCAACCATCAAGGCTTAGCAATCTCACAGGCTTCTCAGAGGTGACTTAGAAAACACTTAATCTGCCTTTAAAATATCCCTATTTCTTATATCACTCATTAACATCTCCTTTCTACACTTTCATTTTTTCTCCACCCACCACTTTCCCTCTTCGAGAGATACTCCTGGTACTCTTTAATTTTTTGGCCACAGGTGTTTAGCTCAAATTCTTATATGGACCATTTTAAGAATGGACCTGCACATGCTGGAAGGAGCCAGGTGGTTTTAGTGTGGAGGATGTCCAAAAGATACAAATTTTGAGAGCAAATCAATAACTACACAATTTAAAGTGTAATTACACAGTAATTACTCATTTTGCTTGTGAACACTGCACCCTCTCCATAAGTCTTAGACAGATGTCACAGCAGATGCACCTCATTTAAAGGAGAATTTCCATTAACTGTAGCAGCATTTGGGCTTAGTATCTTTGGTGGGGCCGAATTAAATGAATAGAGGGCACTGCTGAAAACTATTAGGAAGTGTGATTCAGACAGGAGAGGGACAGCAGTTGTCAAACATGGAAAGGTTCCCATGAATAAGAATATCAAATACAGTGTCATTTCAAAGGATTGATGAGTACTTGGCTTTGTGCTTCTATGACAGTTATTGATAGTAATAACTGCATTTTGTAGAGAACGATCTAAAGTACAAGCTTATTTCTACCTACATTATCTCATTTGATTATCACCAGAATCCAGGACTTAGCTTTGAATGTCCTGAGGCTCAGAGTCTCGCCCAAGTTCTTACAGCTGGTGTGTAGTGGAGCCCAAACCAGAGTCCAGGCTGCCTGGCTTCCAAGCCAGTTCTCTCACCATCACACCAGACTGCTTCTTCAAACAAATAGTCAGCTCAGTCAACAAATCAATTAGACAGTGCATGTGTTTTTAATCAAATTGACTGACCTTTTGGCTTGTTAATTTAAAATCAAAATGATTAAATCAGTTGTGAAAACACAGGTTAAGAACTCTTTTTTAAATTTTTACATCAAACTTTTGGTTTTTGTGGTATGTATTTTCAAATAGCTACAGTTTGAAATCAATTCTTTATGCAACATAGGAGACTGCTAGACTTTTCAACTAATTCTGTGCACAACCGGGATAATCACCACTGGCAGCCTCATCTTCAAATATGCAGAGCAATGCGCCCATATTGATAATAACAGTTCAAAATTATGGGCAAATTTGAAATAAAAGAATGTAGAAACCCCTCAAATGAACCTTGAAAGCATTTCGCTGAAGGCAGGGAAAAACTTACATATATCCTTCATTATCCTTTATGACCAGCAAGCTTATTTTTTAGAACAATCCTTCATTATCCTCTGTGACCAGCAAGTTTATTTTTGAGAACATATTGATCCTTCCACCCCATCTCAGCTTAGTCTCTTACCTCATCCAAATCTAGACAATGATATGTTTTCCCAACTCCCTTCCCACTAAGTGAGGCTTGTCACTCAGGAGGCCACTCCAGACTTGAAAGCTTGAGAGAATTCATTTTGGCTTAGTGCTTGAAGGCATTTCCCTGGGGCACGACTTCCAGGTGGGTGGTGATTGGCAAGAATGACAGAGAGAAATGATCTGGTCGCCTGTCAATAGGACTGCCACACAAATGTCAGAGCTTAGCTGGGAAAAGCTGCTTTTTCTCTTTCTGTGTGGTACTCCTTCTTCCTAAAAAACTGTTAGTGCCCTCTAGAGCTTTCTTTCCATCTTCTCCTCTCCTACCAAAGACTCTGTGGTAGCTTGTAACCCCCTTCCCCAACTTTCCAGTTTTTCATCTGAAAGAGTTGGCTGCCGCACTTTGCTCTCTCCTTGCTCATGTCCCACCCCACTTACCTTTCTCTTCTATCGATCCTACTTGCACTTTTTACCCCTCTTCGGAACACTCCCTTCCTATTACTCCTCATTTCCTAACATTATTTTCTCCCAAGCATCTCTTCACAGTTTGTTAGTAACCACAGCTTGAATCTCAGCTGAGGTCGGAGAGGTGAAGATGAAGCTGGTGGAGAAGGAAACCGAAAAAAGGAGGAGAAAAGGCATCAACTGAGACTAGCAAAGAGTGGGAAAAAGAGAAATTAGAGACCTCACTGAAACTCAAAAATGAAATTAACAAAATGGTGCAAGACTAAGCTTTTCTGTTCTCTTCCAAATTTATATATACCTTATATCTCTGTGATTAAAAAAAAAACCCACCCTTTGCAGTTGAGTTGATTTCAACTTATAGTGATCCTATAGAGACCCTACAGGACAGAGTAGAACTGCCCCATAGGGTTTCCAAGGCTGAAATCTTTATGAAAGCAGACTGCCACACCTTTTTCCCATGGAGCAGCTGGTGAGTTCAAACCACCAACCTTTTGGTTAGCAGCCTAGTGCTTAACCACTGCACCACCAGGGTTCCTTCATTGCTGTGATTACTAGAAATAATTTATGTAAAATGTCTGACAGACTGTCTGGGAACATAATAGTCACTAAGTGATAAAAGTTGGGTATGATGATATTGGAAACAGGAGGGTGTGAATGTAAAGACCTGGATTCAGGTCATAGCCACATACAAATCTTGGGAATGTTACTTGGCCTCTATATGTCTCTGTTTCCTAATCTTCAAAATACAGATCCTGTAGAACCAACCATATAGGGTTGTTTGTAACTCAGTGGGAGCATGTATGCAAAGCTCGGGGCACAGTTCTTGGGACATAGCAAGCACTCAGTAAAGGTTGTCTGTTATTAGGACTGCAATTTTTAAATTAGAGCAGATTCAAGTTAAACATTGATTTCACTCACTTGCCTTCTGATTTACTTTCTTGAAAGAGAAAGAAAAGTGTGTGGTTAAAGCTAACCTGCTGGGAGAGCTTGACCCATGAAAAATTAATTTTTTTATGTGGATAGTGGCAGGTAAAAATCAAGAATGACTATGGTAGGTTCCTCTTCAATTGTATGATCACGCATGTGATATTTCTGGCCTTTTCAATTGTCCAGAGAACATTTTCCCACAAGGTAGTGTTTATTAATTCATAAGGCAGTTCATCATATGCTACACTTATTTCACTAGAGTCTGAGGAATGTTTTATGCTATCAGGAAAGACCTGAGAATCCAAGAAGAAAAGAGAATCTACTTGTGGGATGGCAAGTAGACTTCACTGGTGAGGAAGAATTTGTTGACCATTTTATATTATGGGGCATTTCCCAAATCCTTGTGACTACGGTTTATGCTAATTCATTTGACCAACACAGATACAGCACCCACTATGTTTCAGGCTCTGGGCTGGTACAAAGAATCAAAGGTGCATTATATGCACCTGGTGAGAAAGCATGGGGCCTTGTGCATAGCTGAATAAATAAATTTGTTGAGGCAACTAGGCAATAGGCCCTTACTTAATCAAAAGCGCCTTTAGAGAACTATGAACAAGCTGCTGGGCAAGGAAACGGGAGGGAGTGACTTTGCTGCCTGGAGAAACCTTTACTGGGCTTAGTGATCCTCTCTGATCCTCTCTGGACAATCTCTCCAGAAGTCAGTGACATCTGCTCAGAATAACTGTCACAACATCGCAGGAAAGGATGCTGTGATGTGGCCAGTCCTACACCAACTGCCTTTGATGCCTTCTTCAAACTATAGTGGGCTTGATTATTCCTTCTATGTCCAGGAGAGATACCCCAGGTTTCACCCCAGGTTTCAGTATAGACCAACAGTTTCTAGTCAGGGAGAATTTAGGGGGCCTGAGGCCAGTAACAAAGTGACTGAGAATCTCTTCAGAGTTCCAGTTTTTAGGAGCCAAATCAACTACTTTCTCTTTTGTTCTTTGTCACTAAATGACCAGCCTGTGTCCTGCTTACTGTAACTGGAACCTGTTTTGTTCTTTGTACCTCACTCTCCTGAGCCTGGTTTTCCTCAGCTGCCAGATGCATGTGCAAATATTCATTTGCAGGGTTGTTCTGAGAATAAATGAGATGACCTGTGAGGCATGTAATACAGAACCTGGCATGTAAAAGATGCACAGTTTATGTTGGTGTCTGTCATGGATTGAATTGTGTCCCCCCCAAATATCTGCCAAACTTGGCTGGGTCATGATTCCCAGTATTGTATAATTGTGTACCATTTTATAATCTGATGTGATTTCCTTATCTGTTGTAAATTCAATCACTGTGATCTAGTAAGACAGATTAGCAGCAGTTATACTGATGAGGTATACAAGATTGGATAGTGTCTTAATCCAATCTCTTTTGAGATATAAAAGAGAGAAGCAGAGACACATGGGAACCTCATACCAACAAGAAGGCAGTGCCGGGAACAGAGCGCGTCCTTTGGGCCTGAGGTTCCTGTGCTGAGATGCTCCCAGACCAAGGGAAGACTGATGCATCACAAGGACCTTCCTCCAGAGCCGACAGAGACAGAAAGCCTTCTCCTGGAGCTGATGTCCTGAATTTGAACTTGTAGCCTACTTGACTGTGAGAAAATAAATTTCTCTTTGTTAAAGCCATCCACTTGTGGTATTTCTGTTAGAGCAGCACTAGATGACTAAGACAGCGTCTGAGTGTCTGCCTTCGTACATCTTGTCACACTGGTGTTCTTGGGGCCCAGAGTTCTGCCTCTGAACATGAAGCATGGTTGTTTTGATGTGGGCGACATTTGGTCCCTCAGTGTGTAAAACTGTGCCTTTTGTTTGCCAATATTCATGTGTGTCACAGACATCTCTGATTCACACCCCATCCCTGCCCCTCATTCATTAGCCAATCATCACCTCATCCCTTATACTCACACCATTTTTGACAGGGCATCTCCTAATTCATCTCCTTGGGTTTCTTTGGAAAGTTGGACTCAGAGACCTCCTTGGGCATATACAGACCCCAGGTTACTGTGCCAGAGCATACAGTCTGCCCTAATATCTCCTGTTGTCTCTTCTCCCTCAGCTCTGACTTGGGGAGTTATCATGGAAGAGATCCATCAGAGATGCAAGGACACTGCCTTCCTTTCAGTTCCTCTTCCCTGGGCACTGGAGGCCTGAGGGGAGTCCTTGCAAGGAGCTGGTTTTCAGGCAGGAAAGAAGCATGCTGTGAACCCTGGAGGGCAGAGTGGCAGGGTGGGCAGAGCACAAGACTGGGAGTCAAGTGAGCTGACCCATCCCAGCTATACTTTCTTAGACCTACCCACAGGCCAGATGTCAGGCTGACTGCCACTAGAAGCAATGTGACTGAGGAATGGATAAATCAAATGCAGATGGAGCCTGCTACTCTACCCAGCTAGAAAATGTCAAGAAAAGCCCATCTTGAGGAAAATTGTGTGGCCCCAATCTCAACTGTGGAGAAAAACAAAGGATGCCTCCATTAAGGTACTAGTTTGCAAAGATGAAAGAGAGGAAATCATTTGAAAAATTATTTCTGAAATGGTCATCCTGCAAGATCCTTGTCAGTATTTAATTTAAAAAGAAATGTAAAACAACCTGCTCACCTCACAGTGGATATTGAATTACAAGCTGGATAATTTGTTAAACACCACAGAGATTACAGAATGAGCCCAAGCGCCACTGCACAGCCTCCCTGCCCAAGCCCGGGACAAAACCGGAGAGCAAACACAGAATCACAATTTCTCCAATTGCCACAGGAGCTGGAGTGAAGGGTGGTATTCCTCCTGAACAACTGACTTGAGTAGGTTAAATAAAAGGGATGGATCTGGTCTCAGAAGTGAAAATGAGAAGGATGTTCTAAGGGGAAAATTATTTACAGTGTATCCTGCATACAAAAATATGGAATTAGCAAGAGAATTGTCTTCTATTGGCAACCTATCTTTGGACAAACTACTTTGGGTCACACTAGAGAAAAAAAAAAGCTTTAAAGTTAATATTTATTTAAAACAAGGGAAGATGTTTGATCTTCATTTTGATCACCACTTACTCCGTTTCCAAATGATGCACCCATTCAGCTTAATTTTACTCAGGGTTAAGTAGGAAGATTTGCCCCAGTCCTTCTGGGATTTCTAGAATAGAGGGAGCCACACACATACACACACATTTACAAACATGCACACACTGCTAGTTAAGGCCACAGTAGCAGCTATAACAAATAAGTCCTAAATTTCAGAACCTTATAAATTAGAAAGTTATTTCTTACTTGTGTAACAGCTTAATGGGGGACTCTTGCTAGACCAGGGTGTACTACCTGGTGATTCAGTCTCCATCGGTGGCTTCCCCTTCCCTGAGGGGCTCAGAGTTCTCTCATTAGATGGCAGCTGAGGGAAGAACAGAAGAAGGCACACCCACTACCTCAAAACACTGGCCCCTGGAAATGAATCATGTCACTTCCATGCATATTGCACTGTTAGAAATTCATCACATGGTCACATCCAACTTTAAGAAAGGAAAGGAAATGCTGTCAGTTATGTGCCCAGGAAGAAAAGGAGAGAACACAGATACCAGTGAGTCACTAACAGTCTTTCCCCCATGCCCCATTCCTATAATATAAAACAAACAGATGCCATAAGAAGAGTACAAGGTGTCATGTGGTATAGGGAGATGGAGCTTAATTTAACTGTGTTGCTGTCAGCTGCTGTCAGCCGGCTTCCAGCTTCCAGCAACCCCATGCACAATGTGGTCAGACCGATGTGATCCATAAAGTTTTCATTGGTTCATTTTCAGAAGTAGACTGCCCAGCCTTTCTTCCCAGTCTGCCTTAGTTTGGAAGCTCTTCTGAAACTATTCAGCATCATAGCCTCACACAAGGCTCAACTGACAGATGAGTGGTGGCTGCACTTGAGATGCACTGGCCAGAAATTGAACCTGGATCTCCCACATGGAAGGCGAGAATTCTTCCACTGATTCACCATGCCCTCAATTTTAACTGTAGATCTCTGAAAAGGTCTGTAGGGGGCGGTGGGGGGGGGGTGATTTTGAGTGTGTTTTGAAGGACAGGTGAGTCTTTGACAGGAAAAGACTGTAACAGGCATAACTGAGACTGGTGCTAAGAGAAATAAGTTCTGACGCCAGACAAGAGTGAGGCTCTGAGAAAAAATATAAGCCTGTGGCTTGGTCTATGTGTATGTATCAAGTGGAAATTGTTTTAACAATCTTTTTTTTTTCTTTTTCTTGTTTTTCTGCACTCCTTCTATAAATAAATAACATATAAACAGAATTCCCCCCTTCTACCATGGGTACCTTGGTCCCTAATATGAAGATATGAAATAATTAGACAGTATGCTGTGTAAATTTTAATGTTTTGGAAAACTTTGTTTTCAAGACTGTGGTAATTATACAGGATGAAGCTGAACAAAGGGAAGATATACAAACCACAGAGCACAGCTCATTACAACCAGCTCAGTTTAGAGGCTCTTCCGAATCTATATATGTAATAAATAAATAGTGGTCTAGCATTTATCTTTTAGAGTGAACTCTGGAGATTTTAGAAATGCAGAATTTGGTCACGTTGAATGTGACTGTGGTAATAGTAAAGGGAGGCATTTACACTCTACTGTAAATGGCAGAGTAGAAAGAGCATGGTCTTTGGAGGGAGAAGACCTCTGTTCCTTCCTTGGTCTGCCACTCATTGGCTGGGTGATCATAACCTCCCTGGGCTGCTTCCTCCACTGTAGCGGGTACTAATGCATATGGAAGCACCCAGCACTGAGTGTGGATTATATTAGAGACCTGATTATTATTTTAGATTTATTTCCCTTCCCTGCTCCTACTTTTCTTCTCTTGAGCTGAGATTTTGTTTACCTCAGATAAAAATCCTGAAGACTTTAAGAACTATACAAGAATGACAGTAATATCAGGCTTATGTACTTCTTCTAAGTCTACCAAACTTCAACAAAGGCAGTTATAGTATCAGCTGCTTTATCTGAGCAGTGTCAAGGATAAAGACGTACCTTAGTTGTCGCATCCCAGGAGGGCTAACTCAGCTCTTCTTTTCTTCTAAAGAAGATAAACTGCACATCATGCAATTGCTTTTTGCTAGGAGGTTCTGTTTTGTTTTATTTTTTGAGCAAGATCTTAAGTGCAAAAGCCAAGCTCACCTACATAAACATTAAAGAGGCTATGATGAGTCCTGTAAAAGTTTGAGTTTTCCCCTAGATTCTATTGTCAGAATATTAGAAATCAATATGAAAAACTGAGAGCTCAAAAATTGCACAGTATTGCATACCATTCAATTGCAAAATGCTGTGGGCTGCCCATTCCAAGCCCTAGCTCAGCTATGAATGGCCAATGCACCCAAGTGCACCTCAGTATTGATGGAAAAAGATAGCCGCCCTCAGCTCCAGAGAAGGCATTAGGAATGCATTATCATATTGATAGCCCATGTGCAAAGTTCTTGATAAAAATGATCATAATCTAGAGCAAGAGATAAAGCATGAGAGTTTGATTTGTGTAAACAAATCAAAGACATTTAGAGTCAAGCTACTTAATCTGTCTTAGCGCATTGCCAGGAATATAAACATCAGATCAGCCCAGAAGCCAGAAGAGCCTAGAGGAAAAGAGGACTCTAAAGATTGTTCTCTACTTTATCCTTATTCTCTGTGCTCCAGCCCTATTGGCCTTCTTCCAATTCTGTGAACAAGCCAAACTCTAAGAGAGTTTGACTCCATGTCTCCATAAATCATCTTCCTGCCTCTTCAAAGATGCCTCTTAGAACAGTCAGGATAGTCTCAGCTACGCTGCACTGACAAATAGCTTCCCTATCTCAGTGGCTTAAGACAATACAAGTTTGTTTTTCACTCATGCTACATGTCCATTGTGGGTTAGCTCACTGAAGTCATTCAGACACCCAGTCTTAGGAAGCAGCCACATTTTGGACTCATCACTAGTCAGAATGCCACAGGGAAAGAGTACTAGAGGGTCTTGCTACGGTGGTTAAACGCTCCAACATCATTCCTGCTCACAACACATTGTTGTTAGGTGCTGAATTCGACTCATAGTGACCCCATGTGACAGAGTAGAACTGTCCCATAGGGTTTTCTAGACTGTAATCTTTACGGGGAGTCCCTGGGTGGTGCAAATGGTTAAGCGCTTCACTACTAGCCAAAAGGTTGGTGGTTCAAACCTATCCAGCAGCGCCTCGGGAGACAGGCCTGGTGATCTGCTTCTGAAAGGTCACAGCCTTGAAAACCCTATGAAGCACAGTTCTACTCTGCACACATGGGGTCACTATGAGTCGGAATCAACTTGATAGGGACCAACAACAATAACAATCTTTCTGGAAGCAGGTCTCCAGGTCTTTCTCCCCTAGAGCCACTAGGTGGGTTCAAACTGCCAACCTTTTGGTTAGCAGCTGAGCACTTAACCATTGTGCCACCAGGGCTCCAAATTCCATCACCGCAGGGAACCTCAAGGAGACCAAGGCAATGCTATATGACCACGTGCCTGGAAAGGAATATGTACCTGCCTCTCACACATCACCTGACTGTCCTTTCTAAAGCAGGTCTCAACTCTTCACTGTCTCAGCGTCCTCTTTTTTCATAGTGCTTATTACAACTTACAAGATTTATTTGTTTTCTGCTTTGTTTTTATTTTGTCTTCCCCATTGGACTAAGAGGAGAGAGCATGTCAACAGGCTAATTCCGAGTCAGCAGTTCTCAAACATGGTCAATCTGTCTAATATATTTGAATACTGAATATATTTTTGGTGAGTGTGGAGAATCCCTGATGGCTGTAACCTCATGCCCCTCAGTCTATATCCTCTTTGGCTGGGTGCTGACTCTTCTCTATCTTTCTTTATCAGGTGAGCCTCTCTCTCTACTCAAACTCATTCCAGCACAATGGCAGGGGGCTGAGGCAAATTGAGACTGGCCATTCCTTCAAATGCTGTTATGAAGCAAATTGAAAAACCATCAAGTAAAACCTCACAGAAACCTCCAAAAGCTGTTAATACCAACACATCCACTGCAAACCTTTGTAAACTTTGTAAGTAATGAAAAGGAGAAAGGAAGTTGGTGTAAATTGGCATTTTGTCAAATTTGCTTTTGGCAAATTAGCTTTCAGGGAACTAGCTCAGAGCTTCCTCTCTCAACCCCCTCCACTAAGAGCTTTACATCAGCGTCAGGTTGAGCTACGTATTCAGAAGGTACTTTGAGAATAATTGTTAATGAAAGAATATATCATTTGGCCCACTCTCTCCATTTCATGGACAAGGAGGCTGTAGTTCGGGGAGATAACTGATTGGTCCAAAGTCATGGCGGGGTGGGGGATTGGGGGTAAAAGAGGGAGGAGGGGAGCCTCCTAGGGGGGGAGCTAAAAGTATAATCCATATCTCTTTTTGCTAGTTTAGTGCTTTTTTTCCTGTGCCACACTCCAGGAAGGCTGCAATCATTTTTATTTATTTAGGGCAAAAAGTTAGCATACAAAAGAATGTTCTCAATCTCTGCCTTGCTTTTTATCAGTTTAAACAAAAACATCCTAACTATTATGCCTGTTATCTTAGACACTTTTAGAAACGACATCATTTTCTCTCTAAAAGTACTGCTATTTTCAACTGAAATAGGAAATTATTGAAGTACAATTGCCTGTGGGACAAGGTTATTTCAGTAAAGAAGATTCAAGAATCAATTAGCTATGGCCTTGGGGAAATAGATTTTAAATAGGCATTGTTTCAGGTCACCTAAGGCCTATCTTTAGTTTCCTAACATTTCATCTCAAAGAGGCCATTAAAATCAGTCAAAGGTTTGATAGACACTTGTAAATACAAACTGAAAAAAAAAAAAGACTTTTTTGAGCTATCAATTTTTTCTTCTCTATCACTCAGGAGCAAGGCTTTTGTGGCAATGGTATTTAAATACTATAACAGGTAAAGATTTATAAAATAATAATAATAATAGCAAACTAAAATTTTGTGTCTACTCATTAGTCCTTAGATGTTGCACTTCAATAACCTCTGACTTTGTAGAATTGCTGTTACTTTCCCCAGTGACGTGTTGTATGAATGAGTAGTGCCTTCCTCTCCTACCTGTTGAACCAAGTGTACTGTGTTCTTGTTCTTCTTACCATAAGTGCAGGGCACCAAGTGTGGTCTTGATCTGACTGATGAGGAGATCTGCGGTAGCTCCTGCCAGGAGAAGCTGCTGCTTAGCAAACTGCAGAATTCCAAAATCCTAAATGGACACCAAGAAGAGAGAAAACTTGAGAAATAGTGGAAATTAATCAGGTCTAGAAATGAAGACAGAATTCTGTCACTTAAAAAAAAAAAAGACTTCTATAGAGACTATAAGTTCAATACGTAGAATGGCATGTGGGTAAGCACTAAAAGAACGGTTGCTTAAAAGGAAAAAAAAGTGAATAAATGAATCAATGAGGGTTAGAGCTGGTTCTGGAATTGCAAACACAGATGCCTACAAGACCTGGCCAATTGGGTAAATGAGGGAGCTGACTGGCAGTGAGAAAATAGGGAATGGTAGTGACTGTGGTGAAGAGGTGAACAGCTGATCCTTCTGAAGGGGGCAGCAGCTGCTCAGATTTAGCTGAAAGACAGGCTTGATAATGCCATATCTTCAGATTTTCAAGGGAAAAGAGAAATCGGAAATACAGATTTCCGTGAAATCTCTCAGTTTTTAAATTTTAGCACCTAATTAAAAAAAAAATCTGTGTATAGGTCAAACAAAGTAAAATCAAAGTCTACGTGAAGGTCAGAGTTAGCTCAAGGGTGATTGGCTCTTATGTATGATCTAGTGCAACATCCTCACTTTCCAAGTGATGAAAAGGGTCCAGAGAGGTGAAGCCACTTGGGCAAGGTCCCCAGCCCATTAGTGGCAGAGCTGAGGTTTCTAGGCATGATTACCTTCGCTTTCATTTATGACTATTCTATGACTGGCTGAATCCCATCAGACCTGTGTCAGTGAACTGGAAGGAACTCTGGAGGCCAACCAGAAGCTACTTTCAATAGATATGATTCTTGTAGCTCAAGCTATATTCACATAAAATTTCATAAGGACAGCTGTAATTTTCTATTCTTACCATTCATATTATGGAAAGACAGTTCTGGGTACAACTCAGTGACTGAAATGTGATAGTCCTTCAGAATTCTCTGATTATAGGTATATGGTTGGGATGGTGTTTCAGCAGTGTGGCTACGTGTGATATGAGCTGTGGCACGAGTGAGCCCCAGTGGGTCCAATCGCTGGTTCCAGTTTCTGTTAAAGGGCTGCTCTGTTTATATGAGGCACACTGCTTAGAAATTTTGCTTGCACAAGGAAAACCCCAAAAAACCAAACCCACTGCCATCGAGTCGATTTTGACTCACAGCGACCTCACAGGACAGGGTAGAACTGACCCATAGGGTTTCCAAGGAGCAGCCGGTGGATTTGAACTGCTGACCTTTTCGTTGGCAGCCAGATGCTTAAACATTGGACCACCAGGGCTCCTCCAAGGCTATAGGCACTCAATAAATGTTAGCTAGTATTGTAAACTACTACCACCAACATTTATTGAATGGCTACCATACACTGATTTATTTACATATACTATCTGAATCAAGGAGCCCTGGTGGCACAGTGGTTAAATGCTCAGCTGCTAATGGAAAGGTCAGTATATGAACCCACCAGCTGCTCCACAGGAAAAAGAGGTAGCAGTCTGCTTCCACAAAGATTTACAGCCTATAAAAAGATTCAACTCCTTATCTTGAACACCCATTCTGATTAATTTTTTGACACATAATTTTTTTTTTTTTAATTAACTTTAGCCAAGCAAGGGAATGGTGTCCTTTCAACCCAAATACTTAATTATCACCAATGCTGGGACAATATACACTAGGAAACATATAGATGCAAATTTTCCCCGTTTAGGATGAACTGAACATTATTTTAAGAGATAATGATATTTATTTGCAACAATAATATAGAACACAGGAACATATTTTGCTAGACAAGTTGAATAATGTGAGCTACTTTTTTAGCCTGATTTCTAAAGCATAATTTCAGTATTTAAGTTAGAGGCACTGCAAATTTCCAGAATATAAAATGTACCCACATTCAAATGTTGGTTTTAGAACACAGAACAATATTTCAAAGTCAAATAGAAATGAATCTGTTCATTATCTACCCTTTTGGATAATTGCCATTATTGCTATTTCTCCTAGGGCAGATAATTGAAAATTGACTACATAAATGGTTGTGCTTTTCTGGGGAAATAGCATAGCCTCAAATTTTGTCACCCACATTTTAATCTAAGTTATAATTTTGCCAGGTCTAAAAATTATAGCTATTCTAGTACATTAATCTATTACATTTCTTCAGTATCTATCCTTCTCTTTTGCTTCATGTGGCAAAAAGGGATTTTTGGCAGAAACCCTGGTGGTGTAGTGGTTAAGAGCTATGGTTGCTAACCAAAAGGTCAGCATTTTGAATCTACCAGGTGCTCCTTGGAAACTTATGGGGCAGTTCTACTCTGTCCTGTAGGGTCACTATGAGTCAGAATTGACTTAATGGCAACGGGTTTGGTGTTTTGTTTTTTTTTTTGTTTGTTTGTTTATGGTTAGGAATCCAAGGGAATACAAGTGTTAGCTATGGAACTATTTTAGTGACATAATAGGACAATTAAGACAGCAATATTTGTGCTTACTGTGCTCATCTCTTCCCAATTTCATGTTCGGTGACATCATATTGGTGCCTTGAAATTGCTAGAGAGGGTGGTGCTTAACACAGAAATAGGCTTAAAGTAGAAACCAAGGCTCCTCCCTCTCCTTAACTTCTAACCTCTGGAGACCTAGTTTACCTGCAAACTTCTGGTTAAGAGAGACTGATTTGTACATCTCTGTGTCAAAATCCTGGAGCCTTGGTGGCACAGTGGCTAAGAGCTACAGCTGCTGACCAAAAGGTCAGCAGTTTGAACCCACCAGCTGCTCTTTGGAAACCCAATGGGGCAGCTCTACTCTGTCCTATAGGGTCGCTATGAGTTGGAATCGACTCAACGGCAACAGGTTTGGTTTTTGGTTGATGTCAAAATCCATGTGATAAGTTCTTAATTGTACATGGTGCTACATGGAGGGAAATATATTTTGTAATCTTAGATCCTGTAATGCTATAACTTCTCCTGGCCAGGTTTCCTCCATTCTACACAGAGTATCATTCAAATCCCAGGATTTTTAGCACTGCTGTGCTGTCAGGGGTCTTTATCGTTGCCTTTCTGAAAGAGGCAGCTGAGCTAGCACATGGAAATGAAATAATTCCTATGAGATGCAACAGTTATATGGCCACCAAAGCCTAAGTGACAGAGTTAGCAAAGGAGTAAGTATTGGCAATGACTTAACGACTTCCTGGATAAAATATTTAGGAAAAACCTCAAACAAACAACATTAATGATTTTGTTTAAAAGTATTGCCATTTCTTTACTTGCAAACATGGTCATTCAAATTAATAAAGTAGAATAACAATAATTTCAAGATATCTTTTTAAAATGAAGTCATGAAATGTTTTTGGGCTAATGTTTTAGGGTACATGCCATAAGGTGGGGAGAAGATTTTAGATGTGTTAGCCAAGCTACAGAAAGAAATTGGGTTAAAATCATTCCAGCTATTTTTAAAGTTAATTTCTAAGAAGATGAACTAAGCCAGTTACCATATATAAATACTGATATATTTAGAAAACTCAGAGAGTTGGTGTGAGAGAGTTCACCATCAGCTGGGGTAGCAGAGAATTTTAGAGAGATCATTCGGAACAAAGCTCCCCATCTATCAATGTTCTTCTCTTTTTGAGTCCTTTGTTGTTGTTGTTAGGTGCTGTTGAGTTGGTTTCGACTCATAGCATCCCCATGCACAAGAGAATGAAATCCTTCCCGGTCTTGTGCCATCCTCAGAATCCTTGTTATGTTTGAGCCCATTGTTGCAGCCACTATGTCAATCCATCTTGTTGATGGTGTTGCTCTTTTTCACTGACCCTCTACTCTACCAAGCGTGATGTCCTTCTCCAGGGACTGATCCCTCCTGATAACATGTCCAAAGTATGTGAGATGAAGACTCGCCCTCCTGGCATCTAAGGAACATTCTGGTTGACTTTTTCTAAGACAGATTTGTTTGTTGTCTGGTAGTGCATGATATATTCAATATTCTTCACCAACACCATAATTTAAAGGCATTAATTGTTCTTCATTCTTCTTTATTCATTGTCCAGTTTTGTGTCATCTGAATATCACAGATTGTTAATGAATCT
Source organism: Trichechus manatus latirostris (assembly GCF_000243295.1). NCBI lineage: Eukaryota > Metazoa > Chordata > Mammalia > Sirenia > Trichechidae > Trichechus > Trichechus manatus. The sequence goes on from NW_004443973.1 coordinate 16,507,334, forward strand.
TCCTCCAATCTTGATGCTGAATTCTTCTTCACGTAATCCAGCTTCTCAAGATTATTTGCTCAGCACACAGATTGAATAAGTATGGTGAAAGGATACGACCCTGACACACACCTTTCCTGATTTTTAAACCATGCAGTATCCCTTTGTTCAGTATCCCTCTTGGCCTACGTACATGTTCCTCATGAGCACCATTAAGTGTTATGGAATTCCCATTCTTTGAAATGTTATCTATATTTTGTTATTATACACACATTCAAATACCTTTGCATAGTCAATAAAACACAGGATAACATCTTTTTGTATTCTGTGCTTTCAGCCAATATCAATCTGACATCAGCAATGATATCCCTTGTTCCACGTCTGGTAGTTCCCTGTCCATATACTGCTGCAACCATTTTTGAATTATTTTCAGCAAAATTTTACGAGCATGTGATATTAATGATATTGTTTGATAATTTCTGCATTCCGTTGGATCACCTTTCTACAGAATGGGTACAAATGTGGATCTCTTCCAGTCAGTTGGCCAGGTAGCTTTCTTCCAGATTTCTTGGCATAGACAAGTGATTGCTTTCAGCTTTCCAACCGTTTGTTGAAACATCTCAATTGGTATTCCATCAATTCCTGGAGCCTTGTTTGTCACCAATGCCTTCAATGCAGCTTGGATCTCTTCCTTCAATACTATTGGCTCTTGATCATATTCTATCTTCTAAAATGGTTGAACATCGACCAATTCTTTTTGGTACAGAGATTTTGTACCTTCCATCTTCTTTTGATGCTTCCTGCGTTATTCAATATTTTGTCCGCAGAATCCTTCAATATTGCAACTCGAGGCTTGAATTTTTTCTTCAGTTCTTTCAGCTTGAGAAATGCCAAGTGTGTTCTTCCTTTTTTGCTTTCTAACTCCAAGTCTTCACATATGTCATCATAATACTTTGTCTTCTCAAGCCTCCCTTTGAAATCTTCTGTTCAGCTCTTTTACTTCATCATTTCTTCCATTTGATTTAGGTACACTATGTACAAGAGCGAGTTTCAGAATCTCTTCTGACACCCATTTTAGTCTTTCCTTTCGTTCCTGTCTTTTTAATGACCTTTTGCTTTCTTCATGTATGATGTTCTTGATGTTATCCCACAACTTGTCTGGTCATTAGTGTTCAGCGCATCAAATCTATTCCTGAGATGATCTCTAAATTCAGATGAGATATACTTAAGGTCATACTTTGGCTCCCATGGACTTTACTCCATAGCAAAAGACAATAAAGGGAGACCCAAGGTCTGGTAAGTAGAAACAGATTAATACAGAAATTCTCAGTTATGTCCCTTAAATCCTACATCCATATTATATCTTGACAATGTTACAATTGTAAAAACTCCACTTAGGCATCCAATTTAGTAAAAAAAAAAAAAAAAAAAGCAACAGACATTGAAAGGAGAAGATCTTTTCATGATTTTAGTATATAAGATCAGAATTAAGAAACTCAATAAGGTAAGTGTGGATGATTCTGAAATTCTGTGATTCAAAAATGACTCAGTATTGACTAGTTCTATTCTACAGTTTACAACATTTCTGTAACAAGTATCAAAGCAGACAGAAAGAGAGCTATCTAACAAATGCTCATTCATGGCATAAACTCATTGAGAGAAGACACTTTCTTATATATCAAGACTTAGCACAGGGCCTTGCATGTGATAGAGGCTCAGTATATCTCAATATTTCCTTCCTAGATGAACTGATGAAATATAGCTACGGCCACATTTGGATGAACTTCCATAGCCAGCTTAATTTTTCTCCTGTAATATCTATTCTCTCACTCAAAAAAATCATATTGAGTATTTTCTGTGTTGTGGTGTTCTGCTAGGAGCTGGGGATACAGAGGAACTCATATGCTTCTTGAGACAGATAAAATTCAGATAATCTATTATAGTAATGAAGTTACTGAAGCACAGAGGAGGGGTTCCGAACTGTGTGTGTATGTGTGTATTCTGGTGTGTGAGCAAATGCATTTTTCCCTTGAATGAGGTGTTCAGAATATTGACAATTAAAAGCAGTAGCCTCCCTTTTTCTGACTGTAAAATATGAATGCAGCTAATGTTTCTGGTAATCAAACATGGGGTATTGCGAAGAAGAAGGAATGCAGCATGGAAACCTCAAAATAATCTGGCCCATTTTTCCTGATTTTAAGCTGAACTACATCTAAGATAGTTTTTCAGAAATTCAGCAGTATTTTCATTTTCCTTTCTATGAAATTCACATTATAGGGCCTGGGGATTTAAAAAGGGATGAAGATAGTCCAAGTTGCTTTCAAAGTCTTACTATGCAAGAAATTCCAAAAATCTGATAAGACATGAAGCTTTAAAAGGTTTGAAGTAATTTCAAGATACTTTTAAGGAATAGAAATATTCTAATTTATGCTTACTTATAAAAATTTCACCTGGATAAATGAGTGGTTTCACAAATGATATTGGTAGAATATGAGTGGAGCTTTATTACAAGCAAATGCAGAACAGTGGGGCTATCAAACTTTTTGGCTGAAGCATTAGGTCTCTGCCTTTATGGATGGGAGAAGATAGTTTTGAAAGTTAAGATGATTCTAGGGCATATGTGCAAAGGAATTTTGCAAAGCTGGCATATTGACTGAGTAAAGTATGGCTCAGCTGGATTTCTCAGGTCATGCTCAGCACATATTGCAAACTGTCATAGTAAATCATGCCACGTAAGCTCATGCAACATGAACATGACTTCTGGTTTTGACATAGACTGTCTGTCGCTAGTCAGCTCCAATGAGAATTGAGTCTAACCCATCTGTAGGCAGTTGCTGTGCTTTTGTATTTATTTTCAATAGACATTTTACTCTAGATAAGTCTTTTCAGAAATGGGTATGACATCTGACATCTGTCACTAGGGACAAAAGGTGAGAGAATAGGCCAGGGTCTGTACAAATTATTTCCACCATTGATAAACAGCAAAACAAAACCAACAGTTCAAAGTGTATGCCTTATAGAGGGTTAAAGCAGCAATAGCATCTCTACTTCAAATGGCAGCATCTTAATCTGATATGTGGCTGGAAAACAAGCCTCCTCTTAACTCGAATGGTTCTCCATCATAAAAATCAGTTGCCAGTTGCCATCCAGCTGATTGGACCCCATGTGTGTCAGAATATAACTGTGCTCCATAGGATTTTCAATGGCTAATTTTTGGAAGTAGATTACCAGGACTTTCTTCTAAGGTGCCCCTGGGTGGACTCAAATCTCCAACCTTTCAGTTAGCAGCCGAGCACGTTAACCTTTTATATCACTTAGAGACCCAGGCACATTTGGTGCAGATATCAGCAGTCATACTGACCAGAGAGAGGCATGGCAGGGAAAGTGATGACCTGGGAGGTGAGACTTACAGAGAAGCTCTCCTTTGCCCTATAACGGATCATAGTGAACAGGAATTTCTTTATTCCAAGATCAGTCAGATTGTTGAAGCTGTGGCACAGCAAGCAATAGGCCCAGTATGTGAGCAGTGCAGCAGCGCACCTTTCCCTCTGAAGCATAAAGCTCTTCTCTCACACTAGGTCTTTACTGATGGGCACTTAGAAGTGAAAAGAAAATGCACATCTGTTACGTACTTCTAAATTGGGCACATTTTCCTCAGTAGCCCTCCCAAAGGAATGGGGGGATAAACCTGCCACTGCGAAAGTGTTGGCCGTGCCTTGGCGAAGCTGTGAGAGGAATCACTTTAGAAAAGTCACGAGTAGACAGGAAAAGATTAGAACACATGTTTTAAAACAACAACAACAACAACAACAAAACCAGCCTCTTCATTTGGAAAACAAAGATAAATGAGGTCCACGTAGACTGAGGATCTCACAGAAGGACTAAATCTGAATGTCAGATCCTTAAGAAAAAGAAATTCGTAAGAGATGGCTTACAATTTTCACTACAGTTCTGCTGCCTGAATACACTTTAACCAGTTGCCGTTAAGTCTATCCATTAAGTCTATTTCTACTCATGGAGACTTCATATGCGTCAGGGTAAAACTATGCTCCATAGGGTTTTCAAGGACTAATCTTTTGGAAGTAGATTGCCAGACCTTTCTTCCAAGGTGCTTTTGGGTGGACTTGAACCTTCAACCTTTTGGTTAGCAGCTGAGTGCATTAATCATCTGCACTACCTGTGAACTCCAAATGCGCTCTAATACCTGTTATTTCAGTGTTTTGATTAATGGTATTTCTTTTTCAAGTTGAGATCAAGAATCTCCTGTTTTCTCTCTCTCTTTTTTAGAATCTCCTGCTTTCTAAGGGTCCTGAAAGCCACTTATGCCTTGCTACCTGGACAGCAATATCACCTTGTGGACTTCAGCTTCTCTGAGGTTTAGGCAGCCCGCTCTGGCACCAAGAGGAGGCTAAGTGAGCTACATCCTCATGTTTTATTCTTGTGTTTTTATTCTTGCCTGATTTCTTCCCAAGAGGAAGGTGTACATTTTAACCAGGCAGAAATGAAGAAAAGAAACTATTTTTCTCCCAAGACAACAATCGGTGACCTCGGGCAATATGCGCAGACTTTTCTGGCGTTCTATTAAAAACATTATCGGATAAGCTGCCTTTTGGGTCTCTGTGTTGTTTTCTTTGTGTGAGGCAAGAAGTGAGACCTACTAGACTTAGCAAGCATAGCTGGATGTTGCTTAACCTTTAAGCAGTGAGAGAAGATGTGTGCTGTAGCGCACAGATGGCTGGAATGATCAATTTTAGAGTTAAAAGTTACATTAGGAGTTACCTGGCTCTGCCTATATTCATTAAACTTAGTGCAACGGTAGCCACAATATGGTACCTTAAGCAGCCCATCTGTTCCCTCTGTTAAAACCTTCTCCGTCTGGCTCATAAATACCAACCAGTTCACCTTTGTCTTTCCGTGAAAAAAGGAAAAAGGAGAGGCGGGTGGGGGCGGGGAGGAGGGAATTGAGAGCACAGTCACAAATCAGGGCAAGTATTTGTGTACTCCTTGTAAGACATTTTTCCCCTGAAATAAATGCTAATAAATACAAAAGGACCTGTGAACTATGCCTCTGTTAAAGTAAAATACAACTTTTTTACAGGACTGAATGCACACTCTAGAACTGTTCACTGCTGAATGGGATCGCAATACACGTAATGAATAAGAGTGTAAACGGGTCACTAAAAGTATACTTTATATAAAAAAAAGTATTCCTTGGGAGAATTTTGGATAAATGGTCTCAACGTTCTTTCATTTATGAGGCCTTTGCTCAGAAAGCCAATGAGCCCAAGTACGCAGAGGAAAATCGTCTGCTAAAGGCCAAAGAGACGTGCTGGGTCCTACGAGCTCCTGCCTTGACAAGGTTCTGTCAAAAACGCAGGCGCGAGCACATTCCCTCCTCTTCCTTACCTTGAGGATTGCAGATATCTTAAATCATCCCAAATCAAACAATGTATTTTCCAAAATCAATAGAGCTAAGCACATTTTGAAATCTCTAGGATGACAGGAAATACCACATATGCCCACACTACACAAGTACCACAGCGACAGTTTTTATTTTTGTAAAGCAATTATCAACTGATGTATAAATGATTACAGTATCTGCGATCCAAGATCCTTGGAAAATCTGATGTTGTAATCAAAACATAATTGAGCTATTTTGGAATAGAAACTCTATTTGCTCTTCAAAACGTATAAATATCTAAAAATTAAACGATGACCCATTTACAACAGTATCTCTTCACCGTAATTTTAAAAGGGTTTACTTTAAGTAAACTTTCCTTCTTGATGGAAAGTGTCTATAGTCTGCTGTTTTCAATCCTAGGATGTATGTGTGTGTGTGTATGTGTGTGTGTATTGGGGCGGGGGGTGAACATGGTCAGCAGTGATGAATTAATTTCTTCAAGAGATCTGGCAATTCTTCTGCACACCAGTCATGACTTGCAGCCTAAATAAATAATGTCTTGCATGTGTATGTACTATTGTTTTTTCAAATGTGTTTATATATTGTTGTAGTAACAAATACTAATTCATTTAAAAGTGTTGCTGACTTCATTGTAGATTTTTGTTATAATTATCTTTCAATCTATGGATTATAAAAATACAGCAACTCCCTATGGGCAACCACGACATTTTAAATATTAAAAAGGAGTCCTTCTTGGATTAGATGTACTGCTCTAACCTGGAGTAACATATTTCAAGAGATACTGATAAAATAATTGTAACAGGATGTAATAGGGATATAAAATATAATGGAGATATGACAGATATAATGGGATTTTCAATTTGATTATGTCCCATTATAAAAGTCATTAAACCATTTGGTTATATTAAATTCAAATGTTCAAGCCTAGCCCCCAAAATAAAACACTTCAAAAACAATTAATAGTCACCAGCTCTGCAGATAGGAGGGAAATTGTGTGAGCAGCCAGTGCACAGGGACTTCCTATTTTTTATTCTCTAGACCTCTGTAATGTTTAAATTGTGTACAATAACCATGCATTCAAGTATTACTTTTATAATATAAAATGATTAAAAGAAAAACAAGCACACAAAATGAGATCAACAGTCTTGCCTGATCCCAGTGAGGTATCGCCTTTCAGGCTCCCTCTCCCAGTCCTTCTCAATCACTAGGCGGACATTTTAATGCTGAGAATTATTTTCCATCCCTTGTAGCCATGGAGGCTGCACACAGCTTGACAATTGTATTCACCACGTGCTAAAGCGATGTTCTGAGTCCTGAGCTGCACACTTCTTATGAAGTTGGAGCTCACTTGGATGAGCTGCCTTATCAATATACCCACATGCTTGGGGGCTACAGGACTAAGGCATATTCTCATTTAACTGTGGCTTGCGTATAGCTGCTTATGGGTGCAGAAAGAATGGATGATTCTTGCCTCCTGCTACTAAACGTGTGTTAGGACACCCTATGGAGCATTTATGAAATCCCACTCTGTCCTTCGCCAGGAGATTACAGCTGGCTGATCCATAATGTCTTCTTTCCAAGATAATTCTGAAAGCTGGTATTTGATATTAGGGATACACAGGGATCATGTAATATTTAATGCTTTCAGATTCAAAAGGCTGTAGCAAATTCCATGCGACACTTGCTAATGTGGTAACTTAAACTAAAATACTTTAAATTCTTTCCCCCAAAATGCTGCCATGCTGAATTACCCCAGGTTAAGTTTTGTCATGTTGTATTATGGCATGACATTCAGGTAGCTGATCACAGCAAATAAAAACATTTATATCCTTTAGGGCGATTTCATGGAAAGCAGATGCAACTGACTGTTATTTTTTCTAAGGAATTTAGTCCAACTTCAGTAATGCCTATGTGGAGTGGATGAAAACATCATGAATATAAGACCCTGCTTAAAAAAACATTTTTTTATTTTAAGCATAAACCAGACCTTTACAATTTATGTGTAATCTGGGGAAATGAATTATTTAAATCTAAGGTTCATGTTTTCTATTCTGTTTCCCATGTCTACAATGACTTTTTTAATGAATTCTAAGCGAGGACAAACAAGATTGGCTACTTTCTCTGATTTAGGACCAATACACACCAGCTGGCTTTGTTTTCACTATTACCTTTAAGGACCTATCTTATTGGAGCTTCAGGCCCTGATAGCTGCAGTACAGTATTCAAGACAAAAAACCATAAAACAAAAACCCCACAGTCTCTCAGAATATGATCACCCAATCCAGTCAAGAGCATATTTTGTTGAATAGCTAATGTATCAACTCCTTATTCATAAGTTTGATTGACTATTTCAGCTTCACATTGATGAATTTCTGTCACATAGAAGCAACCTTCAATGGATAGATTCAGTGAGTGACTCTTTTGAAATAGTTCTTCATGTATAGTTCCTAAGTACAGGTCCAGAGCATGTCTTCTTTCTACAAACGCTTTCCCTACATTCCACTTCTCTAAGGTAAATGAGCTAAGGGTTCCTAGGCTAGGGCATAAAAGCTGGGCATCTAAGCTCTTGGTGGCCTGTGAGGACTCGTAAAGGACAGGTCTCATTCAGACAACAATTGCCCATCCCCAGGCCCAGACAGAAACACAGATCAACAGATTCCTTCTGGTTCTTACTGGAAACTCTCTATAGCGAGGCTGAAAAGACAAGTTTCAATAGAGTGTAAGGCCAAATTTTTTCCAGAGGGCTTTTCAGTATTAGGAACCCAGGTGGTGCAGTGGTTAAGAGCTATGGCTGCTAACCAAAAGGTCAGCAGTTCAAATCCACCAGCTGCTCCTTGGAAACCCTATGAGGCTGTTCTACTCTGTCCAATAGGGTCACTGTGAGTCGGAATCGACTCGACAGCAATGAGTTTGATTTTGGTTTAGTTTTTCAATACTAAGGAACAATTCTTGAATCTCAGAGATCTATGGTTAGATAGGAAAGCTGAGTTGCATATAATAGTTTTCATTTATTTAGTACCTTCATTTTGGGTTGGGACTTAATTGTATTGTCTACCTTTGTGTTTTGTTTTGATTTTGCTTTGTTGGGGAGGGGAATTTATAAGGAGAACTGAGAACAGGGTGGGGTGAGTGTGTTGTGAGGGAAGGTGGTACAGGTAGCAGATTTCCTTTCTTAAATGTTTGGTTTAATGATAAGAAAAAAGGCTCCAGGGGCTGTTTGATCATAGGAATAAGTGATCCCGAGGTTCTGAATTGTCAGAGGCAACTCCTAAGGGTGCTGAGCACTGACTGTCTGGGAACTGCTTATAGGTCCCATGTTCTTCCTTGTGGGCTTTCTGTCCCAATGATTTTATGTCCATGAACTAACAAGATGAGAAAAATGTAACTGGACAAAAATCAAGACAGTATTAAAATGCTAACTACCAGCAATCTCGGCTTACACTTTTTATATTAATTCAAAAAACGTTCACTGAGAACAGTGTCAGGCACTATTCTAGGCACTTGGAATACATCAGTGCACAAAAACAGACCAAAATTCCTGCTTTGGCGGAATCTATACTCTAGTGGGAGAAAACTACATTTATATCATTAATGTATATGTACCTATTACATTGAGAACTTTTATTGAAATCAGATAGAAATTTGTTGAAACTAAGAACCCGTTGTCTGTGGGTCTTGTACACCTTTCCAATTTCATAAAGTAATTAGACTGCCCTTTAACATTGGCTTTAAACTCTCCCCCTCATTTCTTAATAAGATTACAGTCTCTTCTCAGTTTGACAAGAACAGGCACCAGGAGCAAGGAATAAAACCATGAGGAGCTACTTAGAGTGTTATAGGCAGTGTGACTTAAACTCAGGTTTAATGATTTGGTTTTATTCAAATTCTCTATTTACATTTGCTGGAAAATTATTTTTAGCAAAAATTACTGAAGTAAAAACTAAATCTTCCCACTACACTACATTAATATTTCTGGAGTTCTGAAAATAATGGTCTGTTTTTGAGAGTTGATTTTGGTACATTTTATCAGCAGCAAGACAAATACTTGGATGTAGGCTGCTTTTAATCTGATAATGTTCCTCTCACAGATGAAATGGTTACAGAACCAAAGGGCTACATCAACTGCCATATTAAGGAAGTGGGATCTATAGCAACCTAAATGAGAGTACATTCCTTGAAATCACAGGATTGGAAAGCACCTCGAATATTTCTTCAGGAAGGAATGCCCCTGAATGATGAAAACTTGTTGGGCTTTCGAAACTGTTCATTGAAGCCCCCCTATATAGGTTCATTATTATACTAAACCCATTGTCATTGAGCTGATTTCAACTCATAGTGACCCTACAGGACAGAGTAGAACTTCCCCATAGGGTTTCCAAAGAACAGCTGGTGGATTTGAACTGCTGACCTTTTTGGTTAGCAGCCATAGCACTCTGTAGCTCTTAATCACTGTGCCAACAGGGCTCCAATATTATGCTATGTACTGGAAACGATAAAACATGAGTCATACCCTCAAGAAGCCAATAGCTATTGGAGTAGTCAGAAATACAGACAAACTAACAATATAACTCAGTATTATAATGATGGCATATTTAAAGTGATGTGAAAAAGGAGCCAAAACTATCTCCCTTCCACAGCCTCACCAAAAAAAAAAAAAAAAAAATTTCTGCAATCTAGCTTATCTACTTTTTTACCACTATACAAAAACTTTTATCACTTCTTAATGTCTGGTGTAATTCATTGTCTCATCTCATTTTAATCAGATAATCTGCTTAAAATGTCTTTATAAAACCATGTATTTTAAAATCAGAACATTATTATGTCAAAATAAGAATATTTTAATGGTTGAATTTACTTATACCTCATCTCTTTCCAACAAGAATTTAAAGGTGGAACTTCTGGCAAAATGGCGCTCTAGGCAGAAGCACCATGCAGTCCCTCCACAGCAAAGATCTGAAAAACTAAGTCAAACAGAGAAATCAGCAATCCTGAAACCCTAAAACATCAAACGAAGAGATAAAGAACTCAGCCAAGCACCAATGGAGTGAGAAAACTGACAGAGAATGGAGAGCGAGGAGAGATTCATGCAGAGGTCCCCTATCAGCTAACGCAGCATGGATCTGCCATCTTGGACTCCTACCAAAGACCAGCAAATAGGGGTATGAGAAAGCGGCTTCATGGAGCTTCCAGTGGGAGACAGAACAATTGGTAATTTGTGATATACGCTTTCCCACCCCCC
>NW_004443973.1:16519669-16520778 GCF_000243295.1 Trichechus manatus latirostris
AATTGAAGACAAACACTTGGATACAACTCTGTTTCAGGAAAGCTCAGAAAAAAGAACAAAGAAAAATGAAGAGACCCTGAGAGTTATGTGGGATACAATCAAAAGCAAAAATTTTCAAGCGATTGGAGTTCCAGAACAGGGGGAGAAAACAGAAAACACAGAGAGGATCATTGAAGGACTGCTGACAGAAGACTTCCCCAATATCATGAAAGATGAAAAGCTGGCCATCCAAGAAGCTTAATGAACCCCATATAAGATAGACCCCAAAAGAAAATCATGAAGGCATATCATAATCACACTCACCAAACCAAAGACAAAGAATCCTCAGAGCAGCTCGTGAAAAACAAGAAGTCATATACAGATGAGAAACAATAAGACTAAGCTCAGATTATTCAGCAGAAACCATGAAGGCAAGAAGGCTATGGGATGACCTATATAAAACCTTGAAAGAAAAGAATTGCCAGCCAAGAATAATATATCCTGCAAAACTCTCGTTCAAATACGATGGTGAAATTACGATATTTCCAGATAAACAGAAATTAAGGGAATATGTAAAAACCAAACCAAACTTACAAGAATTATTAAATGGAGTTCTTTGTTCTGAGACCAAACAACTTCAGCTCACAGGCAGAAGCTAGGACGCAGGATCATACCAGCCAGATACCAATCTAGGATGAACTCTCAAGGACTATCTAAAACCAAAAGAAATACAACAGGAAATCAGAGCAGTTAATCAGTAAATGACAACAACATCAGAACAATAAAAGAGGGAATAAACGGTGTAGCTATAGAGCTTTCTAATCGAGAGGAAAGCAAGGCGATACCAAGTAATAATAGACTGCTTCAAACTTAGAAAGATATGGGTAAATTTCATGGTAACCAAAAAGAAAATTAATAAACATATTCATAAAAATAAAGAGGAAAAACATAAAGTCTCAGCAAAAACAAAAGAAATGAACAAAAAAATTCACAAACAAAAGTAACTCAGCACAGAGGAGTAACAAGAACAAAGAAAACATCAGCACCACAAAAAAAAGCACTACAAAATGACAGCAACAAACTCACATCTATCAATAATTACACTGAATGTAAATGGACTCAATGCACCC
>NW_004443973.1:16521919-16530314 GCF_000243295.1 Trichechus manatus latirostris
AAAATAAGACAAATAAAAAAGAAATGGAAAAACAGACCCAAGTTATAAAACAATTCAGGGAAGTTAACCATAAATTATTATTGTTGCTAATGACTGGTGCCTTGTTTGGAACTGCGTTTGAGCCTCCTGGCAGCCAGTGCAAAGGTGGGAAACATGATAAATTATTCATATACCTTAACAAAAAAATCTGAAAGGAAAAAACAGACCAGTTTTTCAGGGGAGATCAAGTTATTTTTTACATTACCTTCTAGAATAATGTTTTTTACGAGGATAGGGCATATGAAATTATACAATGGGCACTATCCAAATGTTAGGGAGCCCTGGTTGCTCAGTGGTTAAGCACCTGGCTGCTAATCAAAAGGTTGGCAGTTCAAACCCACCAGTCGCTCCACGGGAGAAAGATGCGTCAGTCACTTCCATAAAGATTTACAGCCTTGGAAACCCTATACAGGGTAGCTATGAGTCGGAATTGACTCAGTAGCAATGGGTTTGGTTTTTTGACTTTATCCAAATGTTAAGGAGCCCTGGTGGCACAATGGTTAAGTCCTCAGCTGCTAACTAATGGGTCAGAAGTTCGAACCCACCAGCCACTCCTCAGGAGAAAGATGTGACAATCTGCTTCCATAAAGATTACGGCCTTGGAAATCCTATAGGGCAGCTCTACTCTGTCCTGGGGGGTCACTATGAGTCAGAATCCACTCGATGGCACACAACAACATCCAAATGTTGAAGTATATTTTATACAATCAGCTATTAAATCAACTCCGATAAAAGTTAAATAATGAATACATGACCCAAGTTATGAATATATGGAAGGATTGATTGCTCTCTATTCTTCCTCAAATCACTCTCTCTTCTGGCATTTGAAAACATCTGCATCCCTGACAATTCAAGGTGGATATATAAGCTTTGAAATGTAAATCAGCCTATGACAGGAATGTCAGTGAAAGATGAGAAAATAAAGCGGCATGGATTCCTGTTCATACAGGGAAGTCAGAAGGCACCCCACTTTGCACAGATATTACCTGCAGGAATCAGGATTTTCCTGAGTACAACACTGGATTGATTATAAGACTTGCATAAATGCCTAGAATTTTATGCTAGAACAGAGGGGAAAAAAGGGGTTTGTGGGGAAGTTATTTTTAAGGCAAATATAAAATAACCAATTATTTTAGTTAATTCAGGCAAATAAAACAACAATTGTGCCAAAAAAGCAATGCCAACTCTAACCAGGAGAAAAAGAAAGCAACATACATGCAAAAAGAGTTGTTCGGTGTTTCCCCCAATCCCCCAATTAAATTTTTCCAAAGTGAGCATTGGTGTCATATGTGGTTGTTGGTAGATGCCATCGAGTCAGTTCTGACTCATAGCAACCCTATATTACAACAGAATGAAACACTTCCTGTGCCATCCTCATAATCATTGCTGTGTTTGAGCCCATTGTTGCAGCTACTGCGTCAATCTATCTCTTGGATTGTCTTCCTCTGTTTTGCTTATCCTCTCCTTTACCAAGCATGATGTCCTTCTCCAAGGGATTGGTCTCTCCTGATAACATGTTCAACAAAGTACGTGAGACAAAATCTCATCATACTCACTTCTAAGGAACATTCTGGCTGTACTTCTTCCAAGACAGATTTGTTTATTCTTCTAGCAGTCCATGGTATATTCAGTATTCCTCACCAACCCCTAATTCAAAGGCATCAATTCTTCTTTGGTCTTCCTTATTCATTGTTCAGCTTTCACATGCATATGAAGTGATTGAAAATACCATGGCTTGGGTCGGGCACACCTTAATCCTCAAAGTGACATCTTTGCTTTTTAACACTTTAAAGAGGTCTTTTGCAGCGGATGTGCCCAATGCAATCTGTCATTTGATTTCTTGACTGCTGCTTTCATGGGCGTTGATTGTGGATCCAAGTAAAATGAAATCCTTGATAACTTCAATCTTATCTGCTTTTATCATGATGGTGTTTATTGGTCCAGTTGTGAGGACTTTTGTTTTCTTTACGTTGAGGTGTAATCCATACTGAAGGCTGTAGTCTTTGATCTTCATCAGTAAGCGCTTCAAGTCTTCTTCACTTTCAGCAAGCAAGGTTGTGTCATCTGCATATTGCAGGTTGTTAATGAGTCTTCCTCCAATCCTGAAGCCACGTTCTTCTTCATATAGTCCATTCTCTTGGATTATTTGCTCGGCATACAAATTGAATCAATATAGTGAAAGGATATGACCCTGACGTACACCTTTCCTGACTTCAAACCACTCAGTTTTCATATGAGCCCAGAATATTCTTCCCTTAGGGTTTTGTTCTGGAGCAAAATAATATCAAATTATTTCTACATTTCCTTACAATTTTGACTCTCTTTTAATAATCTTTTAACTCTCTCAACCATGTATACATTTTACATAGGTTCTTGGGGAACAAAAATTATAGTTTGCCAAGAGAACTTTAATTTAAATAATCAAAAATAAAGGCACATCTGAGTCTGACAGTGGAAACCTATCCAAACGTGACAATGCTGTCAAGGTACTTCCTGAGATGGCCTGGTAATCAGGTTACCTCCCCTCCTAGTTACCTAGTTATTTGTTCTTGTTCAGAACCCATCGTTTGCAATCAGAAAGAAAGCCAGTACTTGAGGTTCTGAAATTTTACATCAATCCATATATAATTTCACAGGTGGAAAAGGAAAGCCATTTCTTTTTTTATCTTGATATTGGTAACTGGAGCTCTGTGTGACTATGTTTACTTTCTATCTTCCATGAGGCAGAGATTAAAGCAAGGTGAGAAATAGCTGAGTCTTTGATCATTTTGACTTTGTGGAATTGGGTGACCAGGATGAAAGTCAACAGTTTATCACATTAGAGCAGTCCAAATTAAACTTTCTAAGGAGGGGAAATAAAAAGGATTTGCTCAACAGATAGCATGTTAGAAAAACAGTGACAATGAATTTGGCCTCTCGGTTACATCAAAGGGGCTTTACTAAGTGCCTTATGGATAAATTTCAAGGTTGAGGAAATTAAGGATACACAGCAAAGCTTTCTTGTTTGTCTGTTGGCTCAGCCAGGGATGGGTCAAAAAATTAAAGTATCAGTTAAATTGGGTGCCTGCTAAATGTGGGGGTTTTCAATATATAGTTCGTTTATAACTGGTGACTGTTACGCAAAGGACAACAAATGACCCGGCACCTCTATTACAGGTTTTTATGCAATGGTGAATCAACTGAAAGAATTTTATTCTTTTACGTTAGAAACTAAAGCAACATGTTCCAGACTGTGTGTTTCTTTATTAAAAATATCAAATTCAACTAAACTTATTTGAATAAAACATACATTTATTAGGTTCGCTGTAAGATTTTAGTTTATTCAGTGATAATAAAGCTGAAAAATAATTGAATCAGGCTAGTGTTAAACACAGGAGAACAAGATTGTGTTTCAAGAAACAAATATTTTTAAGTGGTAAGAAACAGACCTCCAGAACATGGGAAGACCTCAGAAGCCTTAGAAAACCAAGGTAGAAATGGGACTTTAAGTGTGCATAATATGCTTGCTGAGACCCCTTCTTCCTATTAAATTATTTGGTGGTAGAGAATCTTTGAAATTCCTTATTTTTGGAAAATCTCATTTGAAAAATGGGCTGGTTTTGAAGTAAAAAGTGAATTAGCTGTGAGGTCTGATTTATTCACCTATGCCCTGTAGGGGTAGGGAGAAAGGGACTGTGTTTCAAAGAAGAAAGGGGTTCAGGGAATTTATAGAGAGGTACAGTCTGGAGCCTGTGCACACATGAAATCATACCATTTGAAGAAAGGTGAGTGAATAGCCAATATTCAGATGTTTGCTAACTAAGTACTTTGGGCTAGATGTCATGCAGGTCAAACATCAGGTTAGGGGCCTGAATATTTCATTTCTAAAAATAAAAATGTAAGAAGACATCTGCTTTATCCTCTGGGCTTCCTTAACATTGATCATTTAGGTTATTCGTATTTGGGAAATTTTCCTTACCACCTTGCTTTTACAGTTTTCTGCCCCAGCATGCCTTGCCTCCACAACGAGACTGTGGTAGAAAAGAAGCTGAACTAATTCTCTTCCCTGCAGCTGACAAGATTAGTTTCTACCCAGTCACCATTCTCTTCTGGCCCTTCCCTACGAACAGGATTTTGTTCAGGTTTATACCCTCTCCGTGCTCCAGGAAAGGCTGACCCTTAGCCCTAGGTGAATTATATTGATCTAAACCGTCCGTGGTGGCCTCACATCGTCAGCCAGTGATAGGTTCAGGCATGGGTATTTGACTCAATTCTGGCTGTGAGACTTGAGAGGAGATCTGCTGAGGGCGTCTGGGAAAGGCTTCTTTCACTCTGAAAAAGAGACACTTAGGTGCACATACAGCCTCGTATGCTGCCAAATGCCAATATGTTCATATGTAATGATTCCAACTTCGACCACTACATTCTGCAGGCGAGCAGTGTGAAGAGTGGGAGGATGGAAGGAAAGGGAATCTAGGCCCTTGAGGACTCGGCTGAGCCGCTGAATTGGCCATGTGGGACACCTGGGTTAGATTTCCAGCCAACGTACCTCATGCACACCCACCGCCTGTCTGTCACTGGAGGCTTGTGTTTTGCTTCGATGCTGAACAGGTTTCAGCAGAGCTTCTAGATTTAGATGGACTGGGAAGAAAGGCCTGGGCTTGCTTCGACACTTGTTATCTGAGATAGTAAATTCCTTTATTCTTTATGCCATTTCAGTTGAATTTTCTGTTATACTGGCTGCCAAAAACACCTTAACTGGTAAATTTCTCTGCATACTTTGTTGTCCTAATCTTAGAGGATGGCACTGTCCCCCCGGGGTATACAACTGAGTAGTCATTTTTCATTTCTTTTCCCTTTTTCATCCCCCAAACCTATCAATTTTATTTTCTAAATATTCTTTTATTCTGTGCCCCTACCTTGATTTTGTTCCTGAATGTCTGGGTTTTTTGTGTTTTTTTTTCTTGTACTCTCATAAGAGCCTTCTAACTGACCTCCTTGTGTGCAGCCTTGGTCCCTCTATCTATCCATCAGACTGCAACCATTCAACCATTGTGCCCTTTCTTGGAGGAAATCTGGATCACATTACTCTTCCACTTACATTTTTTTAACAGTGCCTCACTGTTAGGAATAGAGAATAAGGTCCAAACTCTTTTTCCTGGCTTACAAGGTGTTCTGTAATCTGGTTCTTGCCAGGTTTTCTGTCCTGAAATGTTCTTTTTAGGTATTGTTTAACTGGCTCTTAGTCATCCTTCAAGACCTGGCTAAAAAAGAAAAGTGCCTTCTGATCTACTGCTGGTCCATTCTGGTCAAGTGACCACTCCCTCTTTGTGCTATCTCAGTACCTTATGTGGAACATTATCAATATTTATCTCACAATATTCTTTGTATTTATTTTTAAATGTGTCTCCTTCAATAAACCACACACTCTTTGAAGCCAGGGGCTACGTGTTATGCATTTCAGTCTCTAGTTAGCAGTCTTATGATTTGCTCATATTAGGAGATCAATAAGTATATTGTGATTGATTCTGGAGGATTTGACACTTTCATTTAAAGGCTGCCTACAGTGCAAAGGTGGAGCATTTAACTCAAATAAGCTTAAGTTGTTGTGTGAGGAATGTATATGGCATCTCTATTACCTTTAAACTTGAGCCCAAAATACCTATATTGTGATACGGGTAAGATCAATACTGTAATAACCAGGATCCCATCAAAGAGATTGGAGTAAATTGTTTTCTTTTCTTTTTTTGTTTTGTTTTAACTTGCACTCATTTTGGATAATCTTTGAGTAGCCATTGATAAATGGGCTCTTAGAAGTCAAAAACTTCAGTAAATAATGATCAAAGCATGCACTGTTCAATAGTTCCATAAAGAAGTACTTACACTATATCTATTGCGTGCCCAGTATTTTTGCTTTTTCATATTTTGTCTTTCTAGGAGCAGGTTAAATGACTGTGAATGAATTCTTTTGAGAAATATATAAAATAAATAGAAGACACAATGTTTGAAAGGTCAAAACAATGTAATTTTGATGCCCATTTACTAGGAGAAAGCACAGTTTCAGTTAAGGGTATACCACAACGTTCACAGGTATATGGCAGCCCACACTGAATGTGGAGATGATTTATGGCTGTCTCTGTAATTCACAAAATGGATTCATTACAGGACTTTCTGGGCACATGTGCTCTGCATTAAAGGCCTGATAAAATGACTGTACTGACAGCAAAATCAAGTGAGGAAATAAAATTCTGTAGCAAAAATTCCTTCAGGTTCATCCTACAGAGACTATTCTGAGTAGACCCAGGCAAACAGAAGGTTGTATGCTGTAGCTGGAATTTGCATTAACAAGTACTGATTTGAATTTGTGCTCTGCCTAATTGTGTGACCTTGGAAAAGTCACTTAGCCATTTACATCCACAATTCCCTTCCATATCTAAAAATAATGATAAAACTGCCTACTTCAATATATATATTTTTTCATAGAGATAAAGAACGAGAAATTGGCTGTGTAACACAACCAGGCAGGATGGTCTAGTGGTTGAAGCATGGCTCCTGGAGTAAGGCTGCCTGGTATGAATCCCGGCTTACAAGCTGTGTGACCTTGGTCAAATTACTTAACCTCTCTGTGCTTTAGCTTCTCCACATGTAAGCGGAGGCGATAATGACGCCTATCTATAGGACTGTTATGAGGATTAAATGTGTTTATGTTTCTAAAACACTTAGAACACTGCCAGGCACATAGGAAGCATTATGTGAGTGTTTGGAGTAATTTGTATTCATCTCCTGACACAGTTCTGGGAAATAAAAATCTAAGTGGAGATCCTTACATTTATGCCACATCGATATAAAAGGGTAACTAGAAGAAAATAATGTAATAATGCAATTAGGAGACAAGGGATGCACCTTGTTTAAGAGCTTAATTAGGCCAATGCAAACAGTAATTTCAAAACTTCGCTGGGTGTTGGTGTAGCTCGGGGAACAGCTATTAAAAGGCATGAAAACTGCTATTTTAAAAAATTACTGATAGAGCAAGAGATGATGGAAGGAACTAACTAGGCTTTGCACAATAATGTGAACAATTACCCCATTCTGGGGAGGGGGTGGGGATGGAGGTTTCTCAGTTAGAGAAATGCTTCTTTTCCTCTGCATCAGTTTCAAAGCCCCGTCTCTGAGAACTGAAGTGTGTGCTTGGGAAGCGTGTGGCTGTGTGTGTTCGGGTGTGGGGTGAGGATGGTGGTGATGGTGGGTGGCCCAACAGTTACCTGTCGGATTCAACAGTTACCAGCATAGGAAAGCATGGTCACAGCCTACCCCGGTGGAGAGATCTCAAAGGAGCCAGCCTCTCAGTGCCCACCCTGACCTAGCTGTGCCCAGTGGACACAGAATATCAAAGTCCACCCTGATTGCTCTAGTTGAGGCCCACTGGATTATTGTTTTAGGACTGAATAACTCAGACTTTAGGAAGCATACCTTTGGGGAAAAGAAATGATAAAACCTTGCACAAGACAAACTCACTGAGACTGAGATCTCAAAAAGGTGGGTTGAAATTTTCTTAGTAAATTTGTAAAAAGAGTGGTAGGAAAACCTAAGTTTAGGGGAGCAAGACCAGAATCTTGGGTGTGCTTTCAGGGGGACAGCAATAAAAGGATTAATTCCTTTTGGCGCTTTTATTGGACTAAACCAAAAAAAAAAAAAAAAAAAACCCAAACTTGTTGTTGTCGAGTTGATTCCGACTCATAGTTACCCGACAGGACAGAGTAGAACTGCCTCCCACAGAGTTTCCAAGGAGCATCTGGTGGATTTGAACTGCCAACCTTTTTTAGCAGCCGTAGCACGTAACCACTACACCACCAGGGTTTCCTTTATTGGACTAGGGGACAGTTTAATGAGGTATAGAGATTTTAAAAACAAATTCCCTGCCTCTTTTGTAGTTCTTTGTGTTATTGCTAACTCCCCAGAGAGGTCTGAACCCCTTGTCCATCCTTGTGTGATAGTGGTTGTGTAGAAACTAAAGGAACAGAGCAAAAGGTGGGTCTGCCCCACACTTTCCCTTCTATTTGCATTTGTTAATAGGTAATAACATTGTTCCAAGTGGTTTGCATGGATGATTTCCAGAAATAACCACCGGACACAAAGTGATTGTTGACCCATGGTGGAGCTGGGAGCTGTGGGAGGTGCAGAAAGTGTACAGAAGCAATAGAGAGGGATGGAAAATTCTGGAGGGATCTATGGTAACATTTCTCTTCCCTAGTATATACTAGTGGGGCCTTGGTGGTGCAGTAGTTAAGAATTTGGCTGCTGACCAAAAGGTTGGCATTTCAAATCCACCAGCTGCTCCTTGGAAACCCTATGGGGCAGTTCTACTCTGTCCTATAGG